>NC_085136.1:72372931-72647931 GCF_035046485.1 Aedes albopictus | reverse complement strand
TAATCTAGCGGTATATTTAACGAAGCTCTTGAAAATGGTTTTGGAAGAGTGTCTACAGCATCATTCGTGGAAAATTTTAGGATTATTTTTTGAAGTCTGTTCAAGATTCCATGGCGCTGTGAAGAGGAAATCACTCCAAGGGGCTTCGAAATTATTAGCTAAAATAAATAATTAAAGGATTTCTTGGCTAAGTTCTCAAAGAGATTTCTTGATGTCTTCTTGAACAAATATTTAGTGGAATTGAAGAAAAAATATGAGAAGCGTTTCCAGAAGGAAATAATGCAAAACTTTTCGAAACAGTTATTAGAGAAAGGTTTTGCAGGATCGCTTTGAAAAAAACTCCACTGAATCTCTTTGAAGAAATTGTCGGAACTATTTTTTAGGAATTTCGATACCGACATCTGAAGGAATTCCTCTAGAAATCAGCGAATGATTCCTTTCTAAACTTGTTTCTAAAGTATCAAAAAAGATCTAAGTGTTATGTGAAAATTCATTCCGCAACTTGAAAATATTTAATAACAAACCACTTTTTTCGGTTGTTGCAGAGATTTCACTGTATCTCTTAGAGGAACACCAGAAACTCATATGTATTTGTATTACACGAGGAGTTTCTCCAGACATTATACCTTCGATTCTTCAAAACGTTCCTCTTGGATAGGTTTGCAGGTTATGTCTTTCAGTCTTGGAGGAATAACTCAAAATTGTTATCTTAAGATTTCATCACATTACCTATTTACAGAGGCGAATGAACCAGATGGTTTAAAACCTTTATAATAATAAAAAAAAAACATTACCTATTATGCAATTTCAAGGGATTTGCTATGTTTCGTTTTCTCGTAACATAGGCCCGTAGCATTGGTTTGGTTTGCTCGTAACGAAGACGATATGTTCGTCATGATCCGGGTTGCAGAGCTACGATGCAGTTGATTGCCTGTTTGGCGTCCCTTTACTTCGAAGCCATAACCCCCAAACATAAACATCAACAGTTGAATGATTAAGGAAATTCCTCTTGGAGTTCATCCAAAAATTCTTCACAGATTCTCCTAAAAATTTTATAAGCTTGCTCAAAGAAACTTATCAAGACATTTTTCCAAGCACGGTTACATAATTCTGGAATCTAGAAATTTCTCTAAAGATTTCGCAAATCAGTCTTCGAGGTTAAACAAGATTTTCTTCAGAGATTCGTTAGGGATTTCTGTTGATTTCATGGAGGAGAAGATATGTATTGAGATATTCATGAAGAAATCGCTTCAGCAATTTTGTGGCAGAATATCTTGTGGGCTTCCTGGATCCTGTAGCAATTTTTCCTTCAATTATTGGAGGAATGCCAGAATAAATCAATAAAAAATATATAAAAATAAATAATATTCTCAGAAGAAGTCCTGAAGTCGTTTGTGAAAGTTCCAATCAGAAGGTCCTGAAGAAATCTGTGTAACAGCTTTTTTTGATATTCTGGAGGAACATCAATAATATATCATGAAGGTTTTCTAGAAAAATAATGGAATGTTCTGAGTAGTTCTTAAGGACAAGGTTATTAGAAACCAAATATTCAAATTCAAAACTTCAAGAGTACAAATAGGATTATTTAGCAAGCCAATGAGACTGAAAATGCTACTTGTTGCTTACTCACAAAGAACATTGAGTAACATTTTCAGCCCGCTTCGTTTGACGGATCTCCAGATTTGTGCTTACAAAAACGTGAGGCAAAATGCAGAATTTGGAAAGTGAACGCCTTAAAACCCGGTAAGAAGGAATTCCTGCAGAAACATCCGGAAAAATTTCTGTTTTTTGTGAAATCCCTGAAGGATTTCTTGAAGGAATTTCTGAAGACATCATTTAAGGTATTTTCAAGCAATCTTAATGCTTAAAACGTTTTCCAAGAAATATCTAAATGATTCCATGAATATATTTGAGATATTGTATGAAGGAGGATTTCAGGAAAAAAAAATATCATTGAATAGTTTCAAAAAAGAAAGATCTGGAAAACTTGCAGAACCCGTGCAATCAGTTTTGATAAAATTTCTGAATAAATTTGCAGGATCAGTGTTTGATTGAAGAAATAACCTGAGCAAGTCTCCATATTGGAACCCTGACATTAGAAAATGCTTCAGTTGGTCAGTAATTTTATCGAAACATCTAATAATTTAGTTTATTCTTATTTCGATAAGAACTTTTAAAATAATAATAGAGAAGAAATCAAAGAGAATAATCTCAACTAAGCATTCCTGAAGAATTTCACAAATCAGCTCTTGAAAACATGCGTTATCTGTAACAATCTGCAGAGCAAATTATGGAGAAATCTATGATGAAATTACTGCTGGAACTACTTGAGGAATATCTGAAGGAGTGCATCAAGGGCCATTTGATCCATTCAAAAATCCTGGTGGGAAGGAATTCCAACGGAAAATAATATCTGGAAATCTGGAAAATAACATTCTGAACGATTCTTCATGGAATTCCTGCAACATTTGTTGACGCATTTCTCTGGGGGAATTTTAAACGAGAAATTGAATGAGTTTTTACAGGAACTCTAAAGCGTACCATAGAAAAATCTACATCATGGAACAAATTGGTGAAACTACCCAGGATACCAATAAGCAGTTCAAATGCTTGCTGCAGTTGAAATTAAGTGCTGCTTAAATGCAGGTTTTGGCTCAATATACGACTGATTAAATGCTTTCTACTCAGACTATCGAAAATGCAAACGGAAATATCTTCTTCTACCGATGCCTTTTCTATCCCTCTCCTACTACTAGAAAGAATCGCTGAACAAATTTATTGAAATATATCGGGACGTTCCCAAAACAATACAAGGAGCAATTTCCAGAGAAACCACTGAATAATATGATAGAATTTCCGTGGGGTTCGGTCTCTAGGAACAGCTGGTAAATTCATCAGAGAGTATCGGAGGGTTTGTTGAAGGAATATGCGACAATGTTGGAAGGAACCCCTGAAGAAAATTGTGCTTCTTTCTTAAAAAGATATAAACAGCTGAAAGAATATCTGTAGGTTTTTTTTCTGAATATATCTCTAGCAGACTTCCTGTAGGATTTACTATATTTTTTGAATGAGTCTGTTTGTATGTACAGTATGCTTACATTGCAACGATCGAAGCTAACTGAAACATCAGTTTGACATTACAGTGCATCAAATTTCACTGACAGCATGACTGACAGCACAAACTTGGCACTTTATTTCCTTTTAATTGAAAAATCGTTGCAATGAGCGGATTTGCAACGAGAGAGCGGTCGTGGTACCGTATTACTCCGTTAATTCGACAATAATTGATGTCGAAGTACTGGAGTACACTTTTAATTCGATAAATTGGTACATCACCTTGTTCATTGTATTTTGAACTCTGTATTGTGGCAGTTCGAAGCTCGTTTTAGTACGATTGTTGACCATCGGAGTTCATTCCGGCGGTTCGGGTATCGGATAGTACTAACTCTGAACTTGTGCATGAAGCGGCTATTTGAAAAGCTGTTGCTGGTGCCAGTAATGTGACATTTAAACTAGGCTGACCAGATTTGTACCGTTTAAATACGGGACACTTTTTGGAAATTCAACTAAAAAGAAATCAATGTTCAAAAACAGAACTGCATACTATTGATTATGCTAATTCAGCTAGAAAGACCGAATAATTGAGTCAAAAACGTTAACTGTGCTCCAGTGGCGAATGTTTGAAAATTGTGTTGTCCCGTTAAATACGGGATGGATGGTCAGCCTTTTGAACGTTGAATTTGAACGCTTTAATTCGGCAAATGGTGAATTAGCGGGGTATAAATTAAAGTGTCGAACTCAAAAGTCTCAAGTTTTTTTTGCGTTCCTTAAAAAAAATATTCTGGCTTTTTTTTAGCAAAAACTTCTTTAAATCCATTCAGAAGTTTCTCCAGAAAACTTTCTCCATGTGACAATCGTGGGGATGCGGAGGTACACACGGTCTCTAGTAGCAACGGATGTCACACTAACATTCTTCCCCTTTCCCGATGACCGTAAGGACGTGGCCGGCGCCGGTCTGACAATATAGAGCTTTGAACCTTCAAAATTGCACATTGCGGATGGAAGGCTACACCCAGGCCCCATCCTTTTGGCTTCCTGTGCAATATTGGCTGTTCTGGTCAGTAACTACGAATTGTATGGTCATCTCATGCTCAGAAGTTCCTTCAGAAAATAACAGAGATTTCTCTGGAGTTCCGGAGAAAAACAAAACAAAAAAGATTTTCTGACCCTTCGGATATTTCATGCGTTTTTGCTGGAATTCTTGTCAGGAATTTCTTCTGGAATTTACCCAAATTTCTCTTGAAGTTTCTGTAGGAATTTTGTCAAGAGTTCAACCAGATATAAATAGGAATTCTTGGAGAAAATCTCAACTTAAAGATCTTCCTGAAATTAATCTAGGAGTTTCGCCCGGGGTTTCTTTGTTTCTTTAGGAGGAATCCTCCTTCCACAACATCCTGAAGGTCCATCTAAGTGTAATTTTTCTGGAAATCTGCCAAGTGTTCTTTCTGGAATTAAACAGTAGTTCCTCTTGGGAATCTTTCAGTTGTTTCTAATAATCCTCCAGGAGCTCTTTTTGGGATTCGTCCAGTAGTTTCCTATTGAAATCTTACAGGAGTTTTTTTTAAGGAATCCTCTAGGTTTTCTGGGATTCCTCCAAGAGTTCCTACTTCGAACCTTTCAGGAGTTACACCTGGAAATTCTCCAGGAGTTCCTTTTGATAACCCTCCTTGATTTAGTTGATTTCCTTCTGGGCATCTTTCAGGAGTTTGTTTTTGGAAATCCTTCATAAATCCTTTTTCGGATTCACTCAGTGGTTCCGTATGCGAATGTTTCAGGAGTTTTTTTTGAAGAATCTTAGAAGTGTTCTTCTGGGACTCCTCCAAGATTTCATCCTTGGAACCTTTCAGGATTACATCTGGAAATTCTTCAGGAGTTTTTTTTTCTGGCACCTTGGTACGTTTGTAAATTGTTGTGAATATTTTGTCAGTTTATTTCGTATGTTATACTATGGTTTGTACATACTACCGTGAATCGCAAGTCAGTCCCATATCTCCATTTTGGGCAAAATTGAGTTAATGGTAGTTTTCGATCTTTCTTCGGATGGTCTTTCAGCTGTGTGAATAAAATTATATAGTTAGTTCAGTAAAATCGAAAAACAACATCAAGTTAGATTATAGGACAATGAAAACTAATCGCAAGTCACTCCTATTACGAACTTATGTATCCTGCAGTACAAAATCGGACACTGTTTTAGCCAGTTATATTTTTTTACAGTTACGTTTTCACGTTGTGAAAGTTTCATGATGATCGCAGTAGTATTCAATTTATGGCGATTTTTTTCAACTTCACAAAGAAATCGAGTTTTAAAACTTCAGAGCATATGTCCCTGAATTTTAATGCATACGTAGCGCTCGTCGTCCCCTAAGACGGACATTAAACGGCAGACGATCTTTTGTTGTTGCCCAAATCTAGATGCCCCTTAGGATTAGAAACTCCCAGACCAAATACAAGCTATGTAAGCAACCAACGCTGCGAACAAGAAGGCAATCCGCCTGAAGAAATACGATTACAGGATTGACTGATGGACCAAGAACAAAAATGAAACCTTGTCATCCTGGGATTACTACGTGATCTATTTAGATAACTGGGCACAATTAATGTTATCTGTTACATGTTTGTGTTTTGTGCATTTGTAGTGTTCCATTTTGTTTTTTTTTGTATCTAACTTCCCAGACGCGGGGCCCGATACGAAAAATCAAATTCACATTTATAAGGTTCCAATGTATTATTTGTTACAACCTTCTGGGTAGGGTATCGCGCCACTTGGGCGGTGGCTTCTATATTCGTTTGTTTTCCACTATAACTCAGTCAATTTTGAATCAATTGACTTGAAATGTTGTACACGGGTAGATACTATACCTACCTCACCACATTCCAAAAGTTGTGTCAATTGGTTCAAATTTGTCTGAGTTATAGTGGAAAACAGACGAATATAGAAGCCACCGCCCAAGTGGCGCGATTCCCAATCTTCCAGGATTTTTTTTCTCTGAAAATCCTTCTGAGATTATTTCTGTGAACCCTACAAGAATTCCTGGAGAAATTCTTACAAATTTTTAGGAGAAATTCTCGGAATAGTCCCAGATTTGACTTCAGCAGGATTTCAAGATTGAAGGTCCCTTGTGTCCACTCTCTAAAAAATGCATTTACAGAAATCTCTCGGATGAATTCTAGATTGAGTTTAAATAAGGGCGAAAGTAACATGAGAGAGTTCTCTTCATCGACTTTCTTTTCTTCAAATTAAAGTGACAAGATGCAAATTCAATCGAACTTTTTTACATTTAGACGCTAGATTGCATCGCAACCTAACGATTTATGACCAAAAAGTGCAACCATACTTGCATCTTGTCACTTTAATTTGAAGAAGAGAAAGTCGATGAAGAGAACTCGCTCATGTTACTTTCGCCCTTATTTAAACTCAATCTAGAATTGTACTTATATGTAACTCAATGTTCTTTGTGGGTGATCAAGCAACAAGTCGCATTTTCAGTCTTATCGGGCTGCCAAATTAACAGATTTGTGCTCTAGAAACATACAATGAATAACAAGGCAGCCATATTTGCATTCTAACAACAGCGTCCTTGAAGGATTTTGATGTAATCCCCAGATGGAATTCATACAGAAATTTGGACGAATCCACAAAAGATATTCGTTAAGGAATCCTCAGGAAGATTTCCTTCAGAAATCCTTAGCAGAAGCTTTCAATCAATTGGAATCCTGTAATAAACCGTGCTGGAATTCATTTAAGAAATCCCCAGATAAAATTTCCGTAGGCATCCGCAGATTTAATTCTCTTGTGAATTCTCCAGATGAAGTTACTGGAGGAATCCCTAGATAGAATTGTTACCCAGAAGGAACACCAGTAAAGTTGCCTCCTCAAGCTCGTTGAGTTCCCGCTTAGACTTAATCGATTCCACTGACATTTTTACCGCAGCTTCTGGTAATCCAAAACCAAATTTGAGATTTTGCTCCTTTGTGTATTATGTTTTTCATATAAGAATAAACCGCAGCTGCAAATCGTCCAGCAAATAGTAAAGCAACAAAGGGTTTTGAAGTTTATGAAATTCCCTGGTTTTTTACACATTTACTTCCATAACTCAGAGAGCATGAATATTTACTGAGAAAAAATCACCTTCCTGAACCACTGTGCATCGTCGGCACGGAACAGCAGTGAAATACAACTACACATTCCCTTCTAGAGAGGAGCCAACCAACTACACAGTGACAACCAGTGCCAGCGTTCACAGATTCAACCTCTCAAGATCAGGCGAGTGTCGCGGATCTCTCGCCCATAATGAGACTCGATCGATGATAGTGCGCGGATCGGTTTTGGCTGTTTTAGTTTCTGATTCTAGTGGGTTGGGGTTTGTGCAATCATCGTTCGTCATATTCCTCTCGAGAAGTATCCTCGTCCGTTCCCCGTTCCATCATCTGGGCATCGATTCAAGATCTCTACCAGATCTTCCCAGCAGTGCTGCGTGAGTGCGTTCGCGGCGGTCGGTGGCAGCAGCGGAGGAAATGAAACCTCCTCGATCAATGCGAGCATTCGGAAGCTGGCTTCCCGTGACTTTGCTGCTGCTGCTAGTCGTGTTTGCGTCGTGCCTCGGCGCCGCCGATGACATACAGCCCAACTCAAGGCTATCGTCGTCGTCGTCGTCATCACACCACCAACAGTCACACCACAAAGTTCCTGCATCACATCAGCATCAGCACCAGCACCAGCAACAGCATCACCAACAGCAGCATGATCAGCAGCGAGCTGGTAGCACCGGCAGCAGTAAAAGTGGATCCCAGGGGGATCACCAATCCGCAACGCTTCCGTCGGGATCCGACACTTCCAAAACGTCGTCATCGTCAACTAGTGGCGGTGGTGGCGGCAATCGGATGCTGGAGACGCGCAATTCCTACGCGGTGCTGAGCCAAGCCATGTCGCAAGCCGTTCACCACGAATTCGGTATGTATCATGGGAAGCGTTTGTGCTCCCTTCCCCTCAAGCTGTAAACCACCCACCACCCCCCTTTTGTTATAGTGCAATTGTTATTCCTTCCCCCCGTTTTAGAGTTCTCTGTAACTAAGCAGCGCGCAGAATAACCACCCATGGTGAATTTATTAAACACGCATGAGAGCGGTGTCGCGCTGTCTGTCCCACGTGCACAATACTAATCTTATCGCAAACACGTAGATCGATTGAATCGTAGTACTTACATACAGTGTGTGATAATGATGTATGATTTTAGCCAGTGGTTGGCAAGTGAATTTATTAGGCGGCCCACTTATGCGTTTTCAAAAGTTGGTGAGCTGCTTTATGGCTTACAACAACTCATTTTTAACGATTTTGATGGATTCTTCCACACAGAAAAAAATATTCATGTAAAATTCCGCGAGAAATAATGCACATAAAGGGAATGCTAGAATTAGTGCATATTTACATGAGATATCATGTAAAATTACGTTACAATCGTGTAAATTTCCGCTAATAGTCACGTAACCGGACTTTAAGTCCATGATGGTTTACGCGATGGTTGGCGGAAATTTACACGATTGTAATGAAATTTTACATTATATCTCATGTAAAAATGCACTAACTCTAGCACTAACCCTTTATGTGCTTGATTTCTAGCTGAATTTTAATTACATATTTTTTTCTTTGCAATCTACAAGTTTGAGAGTGAAGGATTAGATGTTTATTATTAACGTAAAACAACAATAGAGTACAAGTTTAAATGTTAAGACTTATTTCGATAGCAGAGCAAGCATAATATACTAGTGTTGATAAACATCTCTTCCATGTCAATTTCATGACTTTTCATTGGGCTAACCAAGCTAAGTGGAAATAACAACTGTGATATCTTTCCAGATATCAACTGCTCGAGTCTACTGTTGAATAAAAACTGTCTTTATTTCATTCTTACAAGTTTACAAATCACTTAATTCTACATACATGGATTTGTTCTCTACACAATGCTTATCCTAGTGGGAGGTGCTTGGAGTTACTTTTCATTTAGGCAAACCAATCAGGGATCAATAAGAGGTTTGCAACAAGGATGGAATAATGAAGAAGGAAGAGAGAGAGAGAGTAACAGCGAATAAGGCATCAACGCTTGGTGCGTGATGCACTTGGCAGCAGTCTAAGTCATTTATATGTATGCAAGTATTATTGCCTGGGAACGGAGTGCTATGCTGAAGGAGTCGAGTTACGGTTCATGTGGGTTTTGCATTTGAAGTGATTTCTGAAGTGCCAATGACATGGGTCATTGCTATGTGACATTTGAGAATACATGAGAACGACGTGGGTCGTCGTTCTATGTTATTTGAGTATGAGTATAGGCTATAAATTATTTTAGGGTGCTGATTGTCGTTTTGTAACCAAGCAACAATTAGCTGATTATATGAAAGTTTTACGTTTTTGTCAAGTCGGTTTCTGTGACTGTGGGAAAGTTACAATCACAGAACATGTGGTGAAGTCAGGTGATTTATGATATGATGTAACTAAATACTCTACATCTTCCCCCTTTTGGAGAATGATGTAATAAAAATGGAATCATTCGTTATGACCTATCCTCCAAGTACCTCATCTAGAATGTTAATTATGTTTTCTCCCAACCGAATTGCACACTTTTTTATTTTTTATTTTTTTGTTTTTTTTTTTTTTTTCATTTTTATGGATTTTTAGGTTCGGTTAATAGTTGAACTCTATTGCTTTACTGGAATTCTTGCTTTAAGTATTTGTATAAGTAATTGTAGTGTGTGTTTTCTTTAATTGCTAACGTTTATTTAGATTTTTATTGTTCTATTTTTATGGACTATTGTTTCTTTATAAGTGCTGTTATGTTTTACTGTACAATTTGGATCTGCTATTTTGGTTACTGTGAATGGTCCTATGTAAAACGGGTCAAGTTTTTTCCGATTTTCGTTTGTCAGATATACTAAATCTCCTATGTTTAAATCGATTTTATTGATGTTTTGATTGCATACGTTTTTACGTTTTTCTTTTTGGAAAATTAATTTGTTTCTAGCATTTGAGTTTGATGTTTGTAATTTATAGCGTAATTCTTGATAATATTGATCTGGACTATAAACTGGATTAATCATTAATAGGTTATCTTGCAAGTCATGCGGTAGTGTAGCTTTTCGACCAAATACAAGTTCGTATGGTGTATAGCCATGTTCAATATTTGGTGTGGTATTGTAAGAGAAGGCAAAAAATTTTGTCCAATCATCCCAGTCCGAATTGTGAGTATTGGTGAAGGATCTCAGATACTCATTGAGACATCTGTGGTTCCTTTCCAAAGCTCCGATTGTCTGAGGATGATAGGCTGTTGCAAATGTTTGCTTTATTTCTAATAATTTACAAATCTGTTCAAAAACATCGTTATTGAATTCAGTGCCTTGATCGGAATTTAATTGAAGAAAATTTCCATAAATCAAGATAAAATTTTCCACTAATGCTCTTGCCATTATAGAAGCTTCTTTTGTTGGTACTGGTGCAAGTACAATGTATTTCGTTAAATTACATTGTATAGTTAGAATGTATCTATTTCTATTGTTTGTAATGCCGAATGGTCCTGCGGTATCAATTGAAATTGTTTCGAATGGTTTAAAAGGGGTTGAAGTTACGATTACGGGCTCTTTAGTATGTCTGTTTACTTTGTTAATTTTACACTTTTCGCAATTTTTAACAAAGTTCCTTATTTCTAATTTCATGTTTTTCCATGTAAATTTTTCTCTTAATTTTAAATAAAGTTTATGTTGACCAATATGACCTCCCGTAGGTGTCATATGGTTATTAACTAAAATTTCATTAATTTTATCTACGTTCTGTATAAATGTTGGTGGATTATACAGTACCAGCTGGTAATTGGAAATGGCTCTATTTGCGATTTCCTTAACAGTTTCGCTAGCGAATGATTTGAATAGCTCATCTTGCAAAGAGATGGCGACCATGGTTCTTTTATAATGATTCAGTAGTTTTCCTAGTTCTAAAAGTGCAAGCTCTAATGCTTGACTTCCATTTGTGTTTTCGTCAGATAGTTGAATTGTAATTGTTTGAAGCATCTTATTGTAGTTATTATTAAATAATTTAACTTTCAGTTGGTTGTGGTGCACTTCACACCCAACTTTCAGATATTTTCTAACTTCCGATGGATTCTCAGTTTGCCAAGCCGTGAGGTGATCAGTCTCACTGTCTGCTAACTGCGAATCATCGAATTTAGTTGTATCGTTTAATTTTTTTCTATTCATTGCTCTAGTGTTAACCACTAGAACAGATAAAGATTTAAGGTCATCCGAGTTCAATGGGATACGCGACAATGCATCTGCGCAAACATTAGATTTTCCAGCAAGAAATTCAATGTTAAAATTATATTCTTCCAAATCAAGCCTCATCAACGTTAATTTCGATGTTGGCTTTTTCATGTTAAATAAATATACTAATGGTCTATGATCCGTTTTAATTGTGAATCTTCGACCATATAAATACGATTTAAAATAATTAACAGCCCAATGAATTGCTGCTAATTCTTTTTCAATGATAGGCTTATTACGTTCGCCTTGCGTAAAGCTTCTACTCGCAAAAGCTATTGGGAAATCTCCTTCAGTATAACGCTGAGAAAGAACTGCTCCACATGCATAGTTTGATGCATCTGTGGTTAAAATAAATTCTCGTGAAAAATCAGGATATCTCAGAATATATGGTTCCATCAAGGCTTGTTTTAATTGTTGAAAACTTTGTTCCTGACTATCTGTCCATTGAAACTGCACTCCTTTTTTAAGCAATGCATTTAATGGTCGTGCGATATCCGCAAAATTTGGTACGAATTTTCGGTAGTAGTTGCAAAATGCAACAAATCTACGTACTTCGTCAACATTGTTAGGTTTGGGATAGTTTTTCAAGGCTTCAAACTTAGAATCGTCTGGAAGGATGCCTCTATCCGTGACCTTGTGACCAAGAAATGTCACTTCATTTAAGAAAAATTTGCATTTTGCAGGATTTAATTTGAGGTTATAATGCCTCAAACGCTCAAACACCGTAGTTAAATTTTGAAAATGATGATTTTCCGAACAGCCGATGACGATTATATCATCGATATAAATGAATGCACATTCAGGATTTAATCCTGCCATAGCAATAGTCATCATTCGCTGAAAACTATTGGGTGAAATGTTTAAACCGAAGGGCAATCTTTTAAAATGAAAATGACCATTAGGGGCTGAAAAGGCTGTGTACTTTCTAGACTCTTGGTCTAATGGTATCTGGTGAAAACCAGACATTAGATCAAGCGTACTGAAGTACTTTGCTCTCCCTAATTGATCTAAAATTATGTCAATACGTGGCAAAGGAAATTTGTCTGCCAAAACTTTTTTATTTAATTGTCGGAAGTCGACAACTAATCTCCATTTTTTTGAATTATTGCCAGCTTTCTTTGGTACCAAGAGAATTGGCGAATTGTACGAAGAAACTGATGGTTCGATTATATCATCGTCCAAAAGTTTTTGAATTTGTTTTGCCATTTCATCTCCTTGCGAGTGAATGGTTTTATAATTTGGAATATAGACTGGTACCTGGTCATTTAGAAGAATATCTTGAGAATAAAAATTATTGTGAGATAACTTTTCGTTCTCTAAACTGAAAATATCAGAATATTTTTCAATCAACTTTTTTAACGAGGAGTGAACATATGAAGGAATTTCATTAAAATTGATTTTCGAAAAAATGTTTTGTATCCTTTCCTTTTTCATAGCTAAATTTTCCGTAGGTTTATTGACTCTAACATAATCGTGTAAAGGTTCACATATAGGATGAAAATTTGAGATTGCGACCTGTGACTGTGTTGTATTAACAAATTTTATATACGGTGAGTTTGATGATACAATAGTGTTTCCACAAAAAATTCCTGGAAGTATTTCTTGTGAGAGCACGATTGAATCTTCGGTCACACTAAAATTTGGTAATCTTCTAATCACCTCGCATCTTGGTGGTAAAATTATACTATTATTAATACTATCTTCAATAGGTATGCATATTGAATGATTTTGAAAATTGAAATTTAAAAGCCAATTATCATAGTCGATGGTGCACCTGAACTTGACTAAGAAGTCACGCCCAAGTATACCATCTGTGGGTATAGGGAAATTTTCACTAACTAACTGAAAAGAATGAACTAATTTAAGGTTATTGTCGAATGTTACAGAAGTTTGAGCTTCGGCAATAGTTTCCGTCACTCCTTCCGTAACACCTGTTATTCTAAGTTTCTTGTTAAAATCTACTATTTGCATTGCGGGAACTTTTGTAACTTTAAACAGAGATACATCAGCTCCGCTATCTAAAATAAATGTACACTTACTGTTTGTCATTTCAACATATAAGGTTACGAAATTTACAGCATTTAAATTTATCGAATGAATTGTTGTTGAGGGGATGGACCCTGGTTCGCTTGGCCTAAAAAATTTACATTTTGATGGTGCCCTGCTGTCTGAATCGGAATTTGTTGAGGTAGATTTTGCATACATGGCATGTTTTGTGGCATAGGATGAATTTGTTCAGCATTTGTTACAAACATTTGTCGAGGTCGTTGGTCTCGCCGACCGCCTCGATTAAACCCGTAATTTTGGGGGGTTCGATTAAAATAACGCCCTTGATACCTGTGATAAGTATGCCTTCCTCTTTGTGCATTTTGGTTCCCTTCACGTCGGCCTCGATTATTTCTGGTATGATTATTATGCTTATGTGTACCATAAGTCATAATTTGTGAAGAGTTCTGTTGATTGGCTGCTGTTGGAGTAGCGTTTTCTTGTACTTTCTGCACAGCTTCATTGATATTGGAGAAGGTGCCGGCTTTTAAGATAATTTTTGTTTCATAGCTGGTGGTGCCATTAATTAAGGCATCTACTCCAGCTTTCGTGGCCATGGTCTTAGCCACCCCATCCGGGATGCCTTGGCCAACGTAAATGCTTTTCAACTTGTTGGTTAGTTTGTCTATTTCGTCACAAAAAATATTTGTGTCCCCTTTTTGTTTTGTTGTTTTTAATTTTGCTATTATGTTTGCAGGTGTAATTTGTTCTGAGCATCTTTGTTTGACATCATTGATAAGAGCATCGATTGTGTTAAGATTTTCCGCCAAGCCTAATCTGGCTTTTCCAGTCAGTCTGGTTTTTAAAAATCTTACTGCTGTTGCCACTTGATCAGCAGCAACATAATCCTTCAATAAATTCGCCGAATCCACGTAGGCGTCTAGATTTTCAGACGTTCCATCGTACACTTGTACGATGGAAGTTGCCGTTTTTATGTCGAATGGCATTGTTGTTACGTTTCTAGCTATACACTTTTTCAGTAAATTGTTAAAAATTACGGCGTAAACTACCGACTTGCAAGATACCGCTTTTTTATAATGCTTTAACTTTGTATTTAACAAAATAAGGGTTTCGTCAAATTCTTGACGAGCTGCTTTAATCAGAAAATTAAAATGTGAGCTTCCGATACGCGCCTCATTTTCTAAGAGAAGGTCCGTAATATTTTTATATATTAACTTTACATTTCGTAATTTTTCATCAAGTGTGAATTTCAAATATTTTCGAAATGGAGCCTTTTTCAAGTTTGCTTTAATTTTGTGAATTTGTCCTATTAGAAGCTCGATTTCTCTTTCACCATTATTCATTAGAAATATTAATATTTGTTCGATGATCAAAGCATTACTTCTAAGTATTATTTTCCACTGTAAAAAAAAATATATCCGTTGATTTGACGTTACCTTCTCGGTTGTCGCTCGATATGCGATCCTCGGCGTCTCGTTGCATCACATCGTTGTTGTTGTTGTTTGTATTGGCGCTGAGCCCATGCGCTTTCTAATCCCGCCGGTCGACTCCTGTCGACCGTGGTCTCGCCTGCAGTTGATTTGTTTGTTGGATTTTTGCACTTATTTGTGCTTTCACTTCATCACTATAAACGCCAACGGTGTATACTAACGGGTCACGAAACTGTTCTTATTCCACTTCGACGGTTTTTCATAATTGTTCGTATTACACTTGCAGCTTACTCGAGTTCTCTTTCAGGCACTAAACGGGGTTTTGCATGTTGGCTATTGATCTAGCGGCCTTCATTGCTTGCTTTTTGGCATGTAATTTGTACAGTTGGTAAAACATCACTGCTAACTGTAGACCGACTAATGCCAAAATGATGTTGAGTTTAAACTCGTGGTCGGCGTGATACTCTTCATGAATTGCAAGTTCATTCAGGATTTGGACTTGCGGGTCCCCTGAATTCTGAGCGGTTTTGGATTTATTATTACCCATTGTGGGTACTCACATCACAATTATTTTATAATTTAAACTGTTTCCGCATTTCAAGATTTTTCGCTTCCACTTGGCACTTTTTACAGTTTTAATTGACTATTGAATAAGTCTTCAGGCTCGGTTGCCTGTTCGCGGTCAGCCATGTGATATCTTTCCAGATATCAACTGCTCGAGTCTACTGTTGAATAAAAACTGTCTTTATTTCATTCTTACAAGTTTACAAATCACTTAATTCTACATACATGGATTTGTTCTCTACACAATGCTTATCCTAGTGGGAGGTGCTTGGAGTTACTTTTCATTTAGGCAAACCAATCAGGGATCAATAAGAGGTTTGCAACAAGGATGGAATAATGAAGAAGGAAGAGAGAGAGAGAGTAACAGCGAATAAGGCATCAACGCTTGGTGCGTGATGCACTTGGCAGCAGTCTAAGTCATTTATATGTATGCAAGTATTATTGCCTGGGAACGGAGTGCTATGCTGAAGGAGTCGAGTTACGGTTCATGTGGGTTTTGCATTTGAAGTGATTTCTGAAGTGCCAATGACATGGGTCATTGCTATGTGACATTTGAGAATACATGAGAACGACGTGGGTCGTCGTTCTATGTTATTTGAGTATGAGTATAGGCTATAAATTATTTTAGGGTGCTGATTGTCGTTTTGTAACCAAGCAACAATTAGCTGATTATATGAAAGTTTTACGTTTTTGTCAAGTCGGTTTCTGTGACTGTGGGAAAGTTACAATCACAGAACATGTGGTGAAGTCAGGTGATTTATGATATGATGTAACTAAATACTCTACACAACCTTAAATACTTTGAAATTCAGGCACACAACAAAAACACGCGTTTGTTGAACAAATCTCGCGCTTAGTATCATACGGGCGTATCTACAATGATCGATTTCTCTTAATCGATTTTCTCTTTGGATTATTCCGGGAAATACGACCAATATTCGGATGATCTCTCGATGTGTTTCGGTAAATGACGACTAGGACTAGCTTCTAAAACAACAAAAACAACCAAAAATGATTTGTCGGCCAAGTTATTAACCAAAGAGAAAATCGATGAAGAGAAATCGATCATTGTAGATACGCCCGTATGATACTAAGCGCGAGAAATTAAGATTTATATTGCGAAAAGAAATTCGCGTGCTCCGGTGGGAATCGGACCCACGACTCCCAGTTCGCTAGACAGGCACTTCTTTCCTCCAAGCTACGGAGCCACTTGACCATCTCCGTCCCCTGAAGGCACAGAATTGAACTATATTCCACTAATGCTCAAGGTTTGTTTCCTTTCACAACCCAAATCTCCTTCGGATGGAATTGCAGACAACAGAGACGTGTAGATGGTCATCTAATTCCATCCGAAGGAGATTTTTATTGTGAAAAGAAACAAACCATGTGCATTAGTGGTATCGAGTTCAGTTCTGTGCCTTCAGGACTCAGGAGATGGTCAAGTGGATCTGTAGCTTGGAGGAAAAAAGCGCACGACTTGCGAGTAGCACCCATGGGTGCTGCTATTAATTAACTTGACTTTTTTGCTGATATCTCAGTTAAATTGCGATTGCCGACCGCTCGGCTGTGCAAATCTCGGCAAAAGAATGTGTGAAGGTGCTGAAGTTCCTCGGAGAATTTTTCCCCGTAAATTCTTTAAGACTTTAGGATCTTTCGAGAAGTTTTTTTTTCCAAAAGTTTCCCAGTAAATTCTTTTAATAATCCTTCTAAACACTTTTTCAAAAGAAGAATTTCCATCGAGATTTCTGGCAAAAGTTTCTTTGTGGGTTCTTCCAGAAATTCATCGGGAAATTCTTCAATGAGTTTGTCTTTCATGAATTTCTATGGGAATTCTTCGGAAAGATGTTCCACCTGAAGTTCTTCCAGAAGTGGTTCTGATTATTGTTCCAGCAATGTTTCTACTAGAAACTTTCTAGTAATATTTTAGAACGTTGTTACGGGAATTCTCATAATAATTCCTGCGAAAAGTCTTTCAGGACTTCCTCAGTTATTCTTTCAATGAGTTCTCCTAGAAACTTTCTCAGGAGTCCGCATTTTTTCAATAATATCACCAGGCATTTATGCAAGAGTTCCTCCAGGAATTTTTGCAACAGTTTGTCGAGTTATTCTTCTAAGAATTCTTGTAGAAGTTCTTCTGAGAAATTCTAAAGAGTTCTCTAAGGACTTCTCCTGGAATTCCTCCCAGAAACCCGTTAGAACTTCTTTCAAACATTCCTCCAGAATATTCTCAAACGATTTGCTCCAGTTTCGAATCGACTCGATTTGATAAGAAATTTTCCCAAAAATTTGACCAAGATAAATGCCATGAACTTCTTGCAGAATTCTTCAGGAGTTCATCCAGAGATTTCTCCAAGACCTTTTTAATAGATTTCTACACAAATTTGTTCAGAATATTGCCCATTCCCATGCGGTAGTTTGTATTTTAGTTTTTTGCTGTATAGTATGACAAATTATAAAGTTATTTATATCTGTAAAATAATCAGACCCTATTTAGTTTGCAAATTTGATTACGTTGATCATAATAAATAATAATAATTATCTTGAAGATATATTGTCTAACTAAAACCTTTGTAAAGGTATGTGGCGGGACCATCATCATCATCATCATCATCATCAATCCCTTCAGGAATCCTTTCTTACTAGGATTTTTTCGAGAATTCTTAGAACATTTTTTTTGCAGAATCCCAAAGAAAGTTTTCCTAGATTTTCCTACATATCTTTCTACACGAATTCTTTCGACTTATTTTTTTTTTCATTTCCTGTTAGGATTCCTACAGGAATTCTTCCAAGGATTTCTTGAATGATTATTTCAGGATATCCGCCAGAAGTTGTTACAAGTTTTATTTTTGTGTTTCGTGTTCTATTTTAACATGTTAATATTTCCCTGAGTGAAATGCGCATTTATAGTGATATGGAGCAAAAGAGCATCTTGAGATGTCATCTGTCTCTTATTGATGGCCTACATTTAGGTTATTTCGGTCACTGATATTAACTAGAAGTCTTCCCTAACAGAGACATCAAAGTGTAGACGTCTTATATTAAAATTTGATTCAGGATGCCCCCTTAGGATTAGAAATTCCTAGACCAAACTCAAGTTATGAAAGCAACTAATGCAAACAAAAGGCAAACAGCCAGGAAAAACACGAATACCGGATTTGACTGATGGACCAACAACAATTATGAAACCTTGTCATCCTGTCATCGGAAATTGTTATCCATTAGGGTAACAGGGCAAAATTTATGTTCTGTGTTGTATATGTCCAGTCCATATGTGATGTCCTATTTTATTACGCATTTGTAGTGCTCCACTATAGATGTCATATTTCTAATATGCATTTGTAGTGCTCCATTATTTTTTCGTAATAAAATCACCCCAAGGATTCCTCCAGGGGTTCTTCTTGGATTTCTTCAAAGAATTTCTTCAAACGTTTCCCCGATATTCCATCAATTCATGCTGTGATTTCTCCTTGACATCTCAAGATTTTTTCCAGAAGTCCTTTCGGAATGTTTACAAATTTTACCCTGAAAATTCTCATAGATTTCTTCGGGAGTATGAAAATATTTCAAGACCCTCCAAAATTTTTCAAAGAAACCTTCAAGCAATTCCCCAGGAATTCTTTCAAGAAGAATTTCTCCAGGAGTTCTTTAAAGTTCATCTAGTTATTTTTCAAGTTTATCTCTAGAAAACCTTGGAAGAAGGTCCTCCAGAAACACTACCAAAACTACCAAACACCCCAAAAAAGATTTCGGGATTTCTTCGTCCGGGAATTATTACAGTATTCTCTTGAGATTCTTCCAAGGGTCTTTTATGAACTTCTCCAATTACGGTAATTTTTCCAGGAATCCTCCAAAAACTTCTCCGGGAAATCTTCCAAAAATTACTTTTAGGATTCCCCCAGATATTTCTCTAGAAATAAATCCATGAATACCTCCAAGGATTTATCCTGAAAATCATCCACCAATTCTTTCAAAGGATTCCTAGAGGCATTCCTTCAAGAATCCCTACAGAAATACTTCCGCAGATCCCGCCTTAAGTTCGTTTTAGAACACTTCTTGGTGTATTTTTCTAGTAGTTTCTGCAAAAAATCCTGAAAGCGTTTTCGGACAAATCCTTCAGATAATTAAAAAAAAAACTCTAAATGAAATACCCTTGAACGGAAGCCTTATAATAGTTTCTGGAGAAAAATCATTGGAAGAATTTCAGGAGAAATTCTTGCAAGAATTCGTAAAATGGTTTTGAAAAAAAGTGCCTAGAAGTAATTCCTGAGAAAAATCCTAGGAAGTTATTCTGAAAAATTCTTTGGATAAATTCCTGTAGAGGTCATTAGAAGCATTGCTGATAAACGTTGAAAAATTCATTCAATTCGGTTCACTGGTTTCCGAGATATGACAGCTCAAAAATGAGTTGTCTAAAAAATAGTGTTTTACCCGAACGGTTCTAACTTCGCGAAAAAACTATTCAATCGAGCCCAAATTTGTACCAATGATGCACATATAATAGGTTGATAAACAGTCAAAATTTGAGATTTTTTGATGCACTCTATGAAAAGGTACAGCATGTTGAATTTTTTTTATGGGAGAAAAAAAGTTGCCTATCCCAAACATTTTGGCCACCCCCTGTACTTCTTTGTCTCCAAATCATGAATGATATGTATGTCCGCTCATAGTTCGTTAAGAGTTTGGCTGCCCAAAATTCGCAGTTATGTCATTGTGTATTTTTTCTGTGTTTTTAGCAATTTAGCAGAAATTTCTGGAAAAATCTCAGTCGATGTTCCTAGAGCAATCCCAGCAAGAATACCTGCAAGTATTTATCCCTGGAATTTCTAGACATATGTGTACCAAGAGAAATGCTTCGAGGAATCAATAGAGGCTTTTCGGGAGAAATTCCTTAAAAATCTCTGAAATAATCTTTGGATACATCCCAGGAGGTATCTCTAAACGAATCGCTGATGGAATGCCTGGAAAAATCCCCTGAGCAATTTCTGGAGGCATCTCAGCAGAAATTACTGGAGGAATACCATCACGAATTTCTGGAAGAACTTCTGCAAGAATCGCAGAAATAATTCTGGCAGGAATTTCTGAAGAAGTCCCTGGAGCATTCCCTAGAGGCCCTATAAAAATTCCTGAAGGATTCACAGGGTGGATTCCTGGAGCAATTCGAAGTAAAATACCTGAACAATCACAGGAGGGATTTTTGGAGGATTCTTTGAAGGAAGTTTTATTATTATTATTGATATTATTATTATTATTATGGAGAAATTTCTGAATGTTTCTGTAAGAATACCATGACGAATTTCTGAAGGAATACTTCGAGGAATTCCTGGAGGAATCGTAGTAAGAACTTCTGCAAGAATACCAGGAGTATATTCGGAAAGAATCCTAGTAGGAATTTCTAAAGATGTCTCTGAAGCATTCCATAGAGGAATCCCTGCAAGAGTTCCTGAAGGATTCACAGGAGGATTTTCTTAGAAGATTCCCTGCAGTATGAAAGGATTTAGTAGTTAGGAGGGATTTCTAGAGGAATCCTTAATGACATTTCTTGAGGAACTCCAGCAGAAATTCCTGGAGCAAAAATCCTAGGATTTTTATAGAAATACTAAAATTAATTCCTGGAGGAATCAATAAAGGCATTGAAGGAATTTCTTGAACAATCTCTGAAAAAATTATTGGATGAATCCCAAGAGGAATTTCTATTCGAATCGCTGGAAGAATTCCTGAAAGAATCTCTGAAGTAATATCTGGAGGCATGTCAGCAGAAATTACTAGAGCAGTATCAAGATGACTTTCTGAAAAAATCCCTTGAAGAATTCCTGGAGAAATCATAGTAAGAAGTTTTGCAAGAATACCAGGAGTATACCAGGAAAGAATCCTAGCAGGAGTTTCTAAAGAACTTCCTGAAGCTTTACCTAGAGGAATCCCTGCAAGAGTTCCTGAAGGATTCACAGGAGGATTTTATACAGGAATCCTTGAAGGAAGGACGATTTCCTGCAGTATGAAAGAATTTAGTAGTTAAGGGGGATTTCTAGAGGGATCCCTCATGAGATTTCTTGAGAAACTTCAGCAGAAATTCCTGGAGCAATCACAGCAAGAATGCCTGCAAAAATCCTAGGATTTTTTTAATAAATACTAAGAATAATTCCTGGAGGAATCAATGAAGGCAAAGAATCTCTGCATTTTCTGGAGGCATGTTAGCAGAAATTACTAGAGCAGAACCAAGATGATTTTCTGGGAGAATCCCTTTATGAATTCCTAGGAGAATTCTTGAAGGAATGGTAGAAGGAACGTCTGCAAGAATCCCAGGAGAATTCCCTGGAAGAATACTAGCAGGAATGTCTAAAGAACCTCGGTTCCTTGCTAACGGCTGACAATAACGTGAGCCGTGAAATACGAAGGCGCATCATCAGTGGAAGTCGTGCCTACTATGGGCTCCAGAAGAAACTGCGGTCAAAAAAGATTCACCCCCGCACCAAATGTACCATGTACAAGACGTTAATAAGACCGGTGGTTCTCTACGGACACGAGACATGGACGATGCTCGAGGAGGACCTGCAAGCACTCGGAGTTTTCGAGCGACGCGTGCTAAGAACGATCTTCGGCGGCGCGCAGGAGAACGGTGTGTGGCGGAGAAGGATGAACCACGAGCTCGCTGCACTTTACGGCGAACCCAGCATCCAGAAAGTGGCCAAAGCCGGAAGGATACGATGGGCAGGGCATGTTGCAAGAATGCCGTACAACAACCCTGCAAAGTTGGTGTTTGCTAACCATCCGGTTGGTACAAGAAGGCGTGGAGCGCAGAGAGCACGATGGGCGGACCAGGTGGAGCGTGATCTGGCGAGTGTTGGGCGTGATCGACGTTGGAGAGCTGCAGCTGCAAATCGAGTATTATGGCGGCAAATTGTTGATTCAGTATTATCATGAATTTGATGTTAACTAAATAAATGAATGAATGTCTAAAGAAGTCCCTGGAGCATTCACTAGAGGAATCCCTAGAATCACAGGAAGAATTCTTGGAGGAATCTTAAAAGGAATTCATTGAAGAATCCTTGTAGTATGGAAGGATTTGTAATTTTTGTTTATTGGGTACGTTAGCCTGTTAGTTTATTAGCCTTATAGGATTTAGAAGAGAGAGATTTCTAGAGGAGTTGCTTAAGGAATCCCTTGAAGAGTACCTGGAAGTATCCCTGGTATACCTGGAGGAATACGAGTAGAAGTTCCTGGGGCAATTCATGCAAGCATGCCTGGAGGAATTCAAATATGGCTACCACAATGGCCGGCTTGAACTTGCGCGTCGTAGTTTCAAAATAATGATTTTTATGGGTGAGCTCGTTCCATATAAAAAACACAGTTTTTTGGAATATGTTATTAAACCGATATTTTTTATGTAAGGGAAACGGAATCCGTCGTCATCATCAAAATGCTTCCATTTTTATCCTGTCGAAAACAAAGCTAATAAGCGCTATTTGTTTTGTTTTTTATTTTTATTTTATTTTTTTATTTTTTGTTGGGAATGAGCATGCATGAGAACAAACAGAACAGAAACAGTCAGTGATTAAATCGTCTGATTTGGCGTGTCTAGCAATCGCTACAACTAGTTAGATAATAAATTATATAAGAGAAAACATGTTTGTACACCTTTGTTAATACCACTCGAAATAGTTAATTGTTGTTCGGATCTGTTCGGATGGTTGAACCAATCATATCACTTTATCTCTGTCTGGGCACTTCACCGCAAGAAATCATATGACAGACAGAGCTTTGTATTGTAAGTGTAGTGTAAGTCGTACAGGATGTTGGATTACTTTTGTCATTTACCGTAAAAATCGTTTCAAATCCCACAAACATCACTGATTGTCTAGCACAAAACAAAAACTCTCAAGCCTGTAGATAGTCGGGTAGACGATCTTATCGCTAACATATGAAGTAGTACCAACGACTCGACTCTCTGTGGAAAGTACCGTTCCCGTACTGAAATCGAACATATTAGTTTGTTTACCTTCCCGGAGAACTTTGACTGCCCACCACCACCGTTCGATCAATAATTAAATCAATCCCAACAGTGAGTTGTTGGAATCAAAACAAACTAAAACCACCACGGGGTGCGCCTGTTCGTTTTCCTTATTTTTTGCGTCGATTGCCATCGTATATATTTTGGACGCAATCCAGTTCTGCCGAATGTCAGGAAACTAACCAACCACCACCTTTCAGGGGAACTTGTACTTGCTGGTACAAATACATAGTTGTGGTTAGCTATCGTTGTAAACAACCACAATCGTAAATTGGTGAAGTCCAATTTTGGAATGGCAAGGGCAACACACTACAAGCATCCATCATTCAATAATCTAACGTTTCTTCTGGGAAGATGGGGAAAATTGTCGTTCTGCGAGATGGTCATTGAAATCAGTGAAGGGGGTGAGGGTGGAACCTACAGACTACGTGATACGATGCATGAGAGGTACATACATCTAGCCGTTCAAACTAAATGCGTTTTATCGCTGTCGGTTCGTTCCCCGAGATAGGTGTCAGATTTTCTTGGCCTTCAACACGCTACCGGTGCACGGGATGTTAGGATCAGTGGTTGCCAAACTTGTTCTAGATGGAATTGATAGCTCATGTTTATTGAAAGTTTTGTTTTCTGCCTAAATAGTACTTTTAGATATTGTGTATTATCTCGATACATGGATTCCACCAACGCACATTGGAGTAAATCATATCAAAACCTGATCATAAGTGGAAAAACTCAAAATGAAGTAATTGGGTCTTCCGTTGTGTTTGTGCCAAGTGTAGTTATCGTGTAATCATTTGACAGCTAGGCAGTGTCCAAATGTTTTGTTTACGCTTATCAGAAGAGGTTTAGTGAAGCTGGATGTTAGCCGTTTTCTTTGATATAACTCACAGCGCGAGCAAGTTTTGACCGTACAAAGTGAATAAAATTGATAGTCAATCAATTCAACGATGCAGTTTGTTGAAGAAGGTTAATGTTGTTATTCTGTTAATTAGAAACCCAAATGAATTGCCGTTAAATTTACATACAATATATGAAAATACTGAAAAAAATTATTTGATGCAATCCTTTACCGTACATTCAAAATGAAATAAGTTAATTTTCCGGCTGTTTCCGGAAAATCTGCTTTTAGTGTATGATAAAACTATTGTTCCTCTTTCAAATGCAGAAAGAAAACCTTCCGGATGTTGCAATACTTTGAAAAAATCGTGATAATTATATTATTTTATGATATTATTTGCCCAAATTCAGTAGTTGGCCCTCTGAACGTATTTTTGCTGAAAACTAGAATTCAACAGCTTTCAAGCAAAAAAAAAAAGAAGTTTAAAATCGGTCAACTGGTTCAAAAGCTGTGATTTTTTGAAAAATTTCTGTTTCGAAAGATCTTGATTTTTACAATCATAAAATTGGTCACCCTAATGATGAAATATAAATAATACGGGTCTAATTATTTTCGAAAAACTTCAAAATCACCAAGTATCACGATGTTCGGAGACACACTAGGGTAATTCGCCAATTGTTGAACGGTTAGTACTGGCATTTTGGTTTTCGTTTGTTTTTCCGTGCATAATTCCACTTTAGTTGAAAAATATCCAGTGAACGTCTAGATCTACTCATCCCTTATTCTGCCCATTGAATTTGTATTCCCTTAAATTCCATTCTCTAAGAGAAAATAGAACATTTGTATGGGAAGTCTGTAACCCAAATGTTGAACGCTTCCTTAAGCAAGCTCATCCTAATGTTGGACGGTTCTCGCCAATTGTTGAACGGTTGAAGCTTTGTTCGTAATTGATGACGTATAACCCGACATCAACCTATCATTCACCTGTTTTTATTTTGGCCACCAAACCCAACATAGACCCAACAGTTATCCGATGTGAGTCCAACAGTGGTCCAACATTTGATAAAATTTGACCCGACTTTGACCCGACATCCGATATTTTTTTCACTCTGGCGGATTTTTTCCGGGATTTTCGTGTTTTGTGCCCAGCTAGTCCGAGCTAGTGACAATTCATTTAAATGACAAGGAATCGCTCATTTGAAGAGAGCTCTAGTGGACTGGAATCGTTTTAAACATAACTAGATGCAAAAATGGCTGAAAAGATTTGATTAGAAGCGAAAACAACAGAAGAAAAGTATGCCTTTGAAAGCCCCTGAAACACTTCTGGAAACCCATGGGACCCACTCAACCCCCAAGAACACTCGTGGAACTACCCTGAAATCCCTTGAAAATCCGTGTGTTGATTTTCAATCAACGGAAGAAAGAAACAATTTCTGCGTTTTTAATCGTTTTGATGACTCGATAAAAACTTCCTAAAATTACGAATAGGTATTATGGTTTAGGTTTTAAATTCAAAGTTTCATACACTTACATTTAGTTCTTTCTTTCTCTGTTCTTTCTAGAACTTGTTCTAGAACTGCTTCTTCTTCGCACTTCTTTTCTGGAACTTTTCTTCTCCTACTAGATGTGCGACTAATCCTAGAATATTTCTAATATTTTTTTTACTTTAGTTTATAGGAAAAAAAGTATTTTGTTTTATGCAACTCACCAGCGCTATTTTTAAGCTAAATTTTAGGTAGGATTTTCGATTATTTCAGTTCTTTTACTTAGCAAATCTAACCAATTTAATGAGAGATCATAGGATTAGAATTTATACAATTAAAGTTAATTTTCAGCTTTACCTTTAAGCTTATACGGAGTCGAGGATTTAGTTCAAAGTTTCTACAATTCGCGTAATAAAGGCAAGTTTAGCTAAGTTTTATAACTACAAAGAAATTCAACGTTATGCCTTAGTTTCTTGCTATCGACTTTTGCTTTTCAGCGTAAAACTGCTCGTCATTCTGTGTCTGATTGACGTACCTGTCACGGCCCAAAGATCAACGATGGGTTACTCTTCACATCATGTTGTCTCGGTAAGCGCGCCGACCAAAGGGTCGTCACACCGTGGGTTGCTTCTGAACCTCCTGGAATGCCTTGAAATACTCCTGGGATCCCCTTAAAACTCTGAATTCCTTTTGAACAACTCTGGAACGCCTTTGAAACCCATTGAAAACCACTGGAATCTTTCTGAAGCCCACTGGAACACCCCTAGAACACCCCTGAAACGCCCTTGAAACCCCATGAAATGCACGGTTAGGTAAAGTGAAAAAAAAAAATTCTAACAGTCATGCTAACATCGTAGGTTTTGCCAGTGTTCAACAATTGGATCATGGATGCATAATGATAGTGTGATAAGTAAAATATTTTTTCAAATTAAATTACAATGAAAATGTGATTTTAAACAATGTTAAACTGTTAAGGACATCCTTCCAGTTCTTGTAACTATGGTGTGCCTTTGATATTTGTGGTCGATTTGCCCGCAAAGCTAATTTCGTAACAGCAATTTCTTAAAATTAATCTTAAGAATTGTGCAGTTTTCGTGTCATCAGCGGTACTAAATTTCCAATCAATTTTTTTGACATAAAATATGCATAATTTTGTAACATAATTAGAGCAATATCGTAACCCACATGTATATGCATCTGCATCATACGTTTACGTTGGATGAAAATTACTTAAATAAGATTTATAATAAAATATTCAGAAACTGTTCAACATTTGGGTAGTGTTCAACAATTAGCGAATTACCCTATATCGTTTTTCTATGGAATGGTGGTATTATTATTAAAAAAAATCTTGTTGAAGTCAGTTAGATTGGTTGTTTCCCACTGCTAGGTGAATTTATTGTTATAAAATGCATTGAAAACTATGAAATACGTTTCATTACTAATTTGGGTTGTATTTGGGTTGCGAAAATACGTCAAAATAATTTTGATCACTTTTGATGTACTAGGTGCTCCACTGTGCAACGCTTCATTAGGTCCTCCAAAGTAGCCGTTTTACAAAAAGATGAACTTTAAAATAAACTTTAATATTTTTAATACCTGGTATACCTACCTGGTATAAATCCTACGGAAATCTGAAAATTTCAATGGAATATTAACGAATTCGATAAAAGGGCGGTATTCCGGTACCGATGCTAGTATCCAAACACTAAGAAAAACATTTGATCTACACAGTTAGTCGCGTTCGGTATTTTTTACCGAAATCTCAACTGCTGAGCGTGCGGTAATGGTTTTTTACCGAAATCCTGTAAAAATTACTAAATTTCGGTAAAATGTTATCGTTTATCTGTCAAATTTTAACGAAGTTCGGTAAACGTCACCGTTTTTTCCGGTAAAAAACTTAACGGTTGAGATTTCAATAAAGGGGTCTCCAGTTAGCCTAGTGGTTAAGGCTATGGATCGCCAATCCGGAGACGGCGGGTTCGATTCCCGTTCCGGTCGTGAAAATTTTCTCGACTCCCTGGGCATAGTGTATCATTATACTTGCCCCACAATATACAAATTCATGCAATGGCAGACAAAGAAAGCCCTTCAATTAATAACTGTGGAAGTGATCAAAGAGCACTAAGTTGAAGCAAGGCAGGCCTAGTCCCAGTGGGGACGTCGAGCCATAAAGAAGAAGAAGAATTTCGGTAAAGAACTACCGAAGTCGGTGATTTTTTCTAAGTGTGTATAGAACTCTTTCAGGGATTAGGAATTACCTCAGAGATTTGTTAATTCACTGAATTTGCTTAAAAAAAAACAAACTAGAATTCGTACCCAAAATCCATCAGAGAGTTTTTCCTGAAATTCTCTCCAAGATTCTTCTTTGAATTCATCCCGGGAATTCTCCTTCCCGAGCAGGAATGAATAACTGACGCATAACAAAGTCAGGTCTCAGGTCAGGTCAGGGCTTCTTAATACCTCATTCAGGTTGTAGGTATTCGGTTTTCCATACCTGAATTCGGCATTCTTCAGCTATTCTCTCTTGTTCGGGTTGTATTTCTACCGTAATTTCTTTATTTACGTTCTTTAACGGTTTCTCACAGAAATCATCTAGTGCTTTCTTGCTTAGTTTTTCATAAATTTATTAAAAGTTTTATTTTCCTTGTGATTTTTCTCGGATTTTCTGCCGTTGTTTTTTCAGGGATTTCTGAGATTTGTATCGGATTTCATCCAAAGTTCCTCTCAGGTTTCTTTAGGAGTTTTTCATGAGGATTCTGCAGGGGTACCTCCCGGGATTACTTCCAGAGGTTTTCCCAACATGCTCCCAGAGTTGCTCGATGGATTATTTCCATAATGTATCCAAAGTTCCTTCAGAAACTTCCTCTTGATTTACCAGTAGTTCCTCTTGAAATTTTCCTATTTTTTTAGGGATTATTACCGGATTTTTGCCGGGAGAAGTCTCGGGTGAAACTTCAAACCTTTTTTACGAAATATCCCAGAAGAAATTCCTTTAGAAATCTCGGGTGAAAATGTCATGAAGAAATTACAATAGCAACTTCGAAAAAAAGCCCACGAGGAACTCTGGGAATAATACAAAGAAAACCTCTAGAAAAATTACGAGAGGATTTTCTGCAGACAAATCGTGAAAAAATCCTGAAGAAATCCTTGGAGGATTAATTGTAGAAACCTCAGGAATAGCTCTTGTAGAAAATCTGGGAGAAATTATTATTATTATTAATATTTATTAAAGACACTTTATCACTTATGTGACATTCGTGTCTGGGGTGGGAGAAATCTCGGGAATAATTCCTAGGAAAATCTCAAGAAAAATACCGGAAGGAATTGTGGAACGCATTCATTGAGATATTTCTGAAAAAAAAAAAATACCTGGTCGAATTTCTGAAAAAAAACCTTCTATATTTAACTTGCTTTCCGATTCTCTAAATTTTCTCGGAACCACAAGCTTCCAGGAAAATCCTTCTGCATTATGGGAAAGGTACATTTTTTGATAGGAAACGCTCTTGTTCGAAAGAAGTAAACACAATATACCAACATATTCTAAAACAGTTTTTTTTTTCATACAAACAGTACAATAAACTCTGTGTACTTCAATTTTTAGTAGATGTTATAACTAGCATAACATTTGTAAAGGGCCTAAGTGCTTTTTGTAAACAAACAATTTGGTAGCTGCATGATCCAACTATATCCACCCATGAACATCAACACCCTTATCAGATAGCTCGAAGATTGAATTTTCTGATAAAAAAGTAGCGAACTTTACTAATTATCAAGTACTACTTATTCATATTACGCAATAATGGTATAAACATTATGAACAAAATCTGTAAATTTATAGCGAACTGAATGTAACAAATTGACCTACATCGTGTTCGATAGAAATTTATGTGTGAACTTAAAATTACACTGCTGATTGATGAGAAAAATACCGACTTTTCAGAGAAACTTTAAAAAATCCTAATACGAGAATCGAACTCAGATCTTCCGAGTGAGAGTCCACGCCTATTCCCTCTAGACTGTCTCGCCAAGTTGAAGAGAAGGCAATCAAAGATAAACATGATCCACCATAAACGAACAAACTGTTGTACCGCTTCAGCCACAGAGAGAGAGAGCCGTCTCCGCAGCAAGGCAGACGAAATCACATTCCGATTGGCTGACGACTGAGCGTGGCTGTCCTCGTTTACGTTACTACATGTAAATTTCAAGCGAATATGTCTCAAAATCTGTAAACAATGCGCATGATTGGCTGATTACTGAGCGGACTGTATCATCTCTCGGCAAATGGCTGTAATTTTAAAGTTTCTGCTATAATTTGCAGTCAATCCTCAGTTTACGTGTTGTTTAATTTTCATGATTTCTTTCTGTGTAAGTATGGGCAGAGCTAGAAAAAAAAACAACAAAAAATATTAAAAATTTCACAAAAAATACATCTTGACTTTACCAATTAACAATTTTTTTTAAATTTCTTTCACCTGCATTCAGTGGTCAGTAGCATGGAATCACTAAGGACATGGAAATTATATTATTAAAAGAATGTACCTAAATAATATTCCCTATAGAAATAACCAATAAACCATTTGTTATTTGTTGTGAATTCATCCAGAGTGAATTCTTTAGAGAATTGCTCCAGGGAGGGATCGTTCAGGAATTTCCCCGATTCCTTCCAAGGGATATTTTCGCTTTTTTTTTTCTTGATATGAGGAGCTTATGAGGAAATCAGCGGGAAGTATTTTTTACGCAAAAGCTGCAGGTATTGTTAAATAAATTTTCGGAGGAATCCCATACACACTTAAACTAAATGGCCGACCTCAGCAAACTGATTGCCGAGAATCCGGTAATTATTTTCATTGAATCTTGGTAAAAGTGTTACCGAGGTGTCGTTGAAACTTTGCCGATATCTCCATAATCCAAATTTCTACCGAAATTTCGGCAAAGTTCACCGAAACTCGGTAATGGATTACCGACAGTTAGTAACTATTTTACCAAGATTTCAGCATTATATCAACAACAGCAAAACCACGCAAATCCTTTGAACGCCCACTCTCACTCTCACTTTGACGTGGTACTATGGTAAGCCAAAAAAGAGATAAAGTTGTGAAAGACGGACCCAGTTAGGGTGGTGCTTGGAATCGTAACTTGTTCTGCGGCTTAGTTGGTTAAAGCGCCGGACTAGCGATGCGATGTCGTGGGTTCGAATCCCACCAAAACAAGTGGTAATTTTTTCACAAATTTATCTCTCAATTTGTCAATTAAACACACATTGTGTCTTTGAAAAAAGTTTGAGTTTTTTTTCGTATATTTACTGTTTACTGTTGGGAGCATCACCTTTGCATGGATTAACACCTATTGACAGCAGCATTTCGGTTATGCAGCTTCACTGCTGAAATATATATTTGTTAATTCAAGACCAACAATTGAAAAGGCCGCATCAACATTTTGTAAACAAACAAGTTTCTGTCGACTTGAGGCGTTCTGAACTCCACCCACACATCTCACCACCACTAACAGAAAGCCCAAACATCAAGCTTTCTGTTAATGGTGGTGAGATACGTGCGTGGATCTCAGAAGGCCTCAAGTCGACAGAAACGTGTTTGTTTACGCAATGTTGATGTGGCCTTTCAATTGTTGGTCTGGAATTAACAAACTTATTTTCTCTTTACATTGTTTAAAGCTTACATTTAAATATATTAATCCGCCGTTTACAAAGGGATTCTACTTCCAAACTGCTCACCTCTTTGCCTTCTTTCTAATTTGTGCAGTGTTGCCAGTTTCACTATAAAACCGTCCCAACATTTATGATACTTTCAGAAATACTAGAGATAGGTATCCTTGGTATCCTAGATATAAAAACACCTAAAACACCATATCAATAACAGCTTTTGCTGGAAAAGTTCCGTTGATATTTTTTTTTAATTAGTTAAAGCCAGTCACAAAAGAATTTCTGACGATAGTACTGATAGAAATCCTAGAAGTGCTTCTTGGCAAATTACTAGATACATGTTTTATATATTCCTGCAGGCATTTCTGAAGAAACCTCTGATTGAGCTTCTAAAATCAATTGTGCAGGTAATCCTGAGAATTTTTAGAGTTATTTCTAAAGCAGTTCTGGAAGAAACTTGTGATAAGAATCCCTTGAATGATTTATGAAGAATTTATGAAGAAATATCTGGGGTTATTTTTTTTTTATTAATTTTTGTTTTGCTTGGGTGTTTGATATTTGGAATTCCCTAAAGGCCATGAAGAAACCCTTTGGTGAAACCCCTGAATATATGTTACTTAATTTCCCAGAAGACTCCAAAGTTTTCCGTTTGTTTTCTCTGACTTCTATGAAAAATCATAGCTAAAAAACAGAAGTTTGCCAAAGCAACATTTTAAAGACAACTTGGTTTTAAAAAGGTTGCGAAAGTCGTGAAGCCGAATCTTTTATTTTAGTTTTATGATGGTTCTAACAAACTTTAGAATTTTAAACATTTTACTTGAATAGGCTTTCTTGCCTTCTTGGCTATACCATACTACCTGTTAATAATAAAATAGTATTATATATACAAATTTAAGTTAGAAGCAAAATAAAGTGACAAAGTTCTGCTTAAAATATCAACCTAATTTTCATCGATGTGTTTAAATTTGATTTTTTTGATATAGGGAAGTGGAACCATCTCGGTCCTATTTTGGGCACTTTTCTGCTATAACTCAGCCAATTCTGAACCAATTGACACATTTTTTGGAACGCGATGTGATACGTATAGTATCTAGCCGTGTACAACATATCAAGTGATTCGGAATTGACTGCGTTATAGCGAAGAACAAGGATGGGGACACTCACTTGCAAAGAGTTACACTCACTTGCTATTTTCTCAGCTTAGAAGCGTGCATCAAGAAACGATGTATGGACGACTTTTGCATTGTAGTTTTGTCTAAAACTTTGCCGAATAGAGTAGGGGTCGCACACGCATACCGAAGTCGTGAGGGAGCTGCGAAGGTAACTCTCCACGAGGTGAATGTAAATTACACTCACCTCGTGGAGAGTCGCTTTTACAACTCTGTCACGACTTTGATATGCGTGTGCGACCCCTACTCTTATCGGCAAAGTTTTAGACAAAACCACAATGCAAAAGTTGTCCATACATCGTTTCTTGATTGCACGCTTCTGAGCTGAGAAAATAGCAAGTGAGTGTAACTCTTTGCAAGTGAGTGTTCCCATCCCTGGCGAAGAGTGCCCAAAATACCGGCCGCTGCCCAAGTGGTTCGCTACCCTACTTAACTCAAAACCGACAAAATTGCATCTAAGCTCCTCAAACATTATTTTTTTTTAAATTGTTTTTCATTTTTATTTATTTAATCGGTACTCACAATGGAGCGATTTTGTTCAATTTGTTGCTTTAATTTGTGACAAGTTTTGCATACATACATTCTTAAATCTCGAATAAGATATTTTAATGTTTTGACATTATTTCTTTACTTTCAAGATTTCAGACTGACTATGGGCTCCATTTTTTTTTAAAATTATTTAGTACCTACTACATGTGACTATATCTGAAGCTTTTTGTTGTAAAGCTCTTAGAACTCATGATTTTAAGCTCAAGAAAATCACATTTTTTGAGATTCAATTAGTTTTGGAAACGTTTTTAAATCCTTCATAAATCCTGACAATCTTATAAAAGTTATGTGGACTTCCTCGAGCCTATTTGACTTGAACATGTTACTGAAGTACTGAATAGATACCGACTCGTAATTTAATACACTATCTTTCAAAACGACTGATTCAACTCTTTCACCCCCGTCCCAGCGCGTACGATGGGCTCCCATCCCATGGTCTTTCACCCAGTTTACCCAGTTAGTGCTAGATGCCGCTTAAATCTTCGACAAACCGACAGCCAGCCGGTCTTAACGTTTGTTTTGTTTACACTACCCCAAATAGCCCCATAATTGCGCTACCGTCACGCGTCTTGGCCGGTTTAGATCGAGCGAGCACCCTATACAAACCGCCCCGCAGCTGCCGCAAGGCCGACAAACATACATGTAGATGTTCGTATGGTTGTTTGTTTGTACCCTCCCATAGTATCATCAAGTCTGCAAATACAATTTAATCTTACGGGCTGAGCCGTGTTATTACGGCTCGGCTTGGCTCGATCCGAAGACACTGTGGTTCGATTTTCTAAAGCACTATAATCTCGATTTGAATATTGTTTCGAAAAGTTTTATTGATGAATAACTTCAATATGTTTTATTTTTATTTATTTTTTTCTAATCTAAATCTAAAGGGAAATAAAATAAATTTAACATTTAGGTATGTGATTGCCTAACAATATACAAATTCATGCAATGACAGGCAAAGAAAGCCCTTCAATTAACTGTGGAAGTGCTCAAAGAACACTAAGTTGAAGTGGGGCAGGCCAAGACCCAGTGCGGACGTAGAGCCATAAAAAATAAGAAAAGATTTAAAATAAAACAAGAAAGTCTTACGTTAAAGCAAAAATGTCCGTCCATTTAGGACCACGTGTTGCTTGTTGCGCAGTTAACCCTTCAGCGCGCGCGCTGTTGTAAAAAGTACAACACTATTAAAAAACCTCGCTTTTCGTATACAGCACGAGCGTGGTGCAGTTTCGGTTGTTTGATGGCGCGCGTCCTGGAAGGTTAAATTTCAATTTTTAGCTTTCTAAAAGTTTTAAGAAGGTTGTTTGTATGTTTTTTTTTCAGTTCAAAACAATGTGGTGTTTTGATTGTATAAGTATTTCATGTTCTGTGATATTTATTCATAGTTTGAACGTAGTTTTAAAGGCGTTATCTCTATTCTAATTTCTGTCACAGCGAAAAGTTTTCAGAAAGTTGTTTTTATATTGTTTCCTTGAGGCGCAACAAATGTGACTAACGGATTTCTACACATTTTGATTTTTTTGTTGCGCAACTTTCATTTCTGGTCCACAGTTTGAGGCTGGTGAGAACGCCATCGCATGTGCGCCTCTGGTTTTTTTTTTTTTTTTTTTTTTTTTTTTTTTTTACTTTTTTTTTTTTTTTTTTTTTTTTTTCATGCGACCCTCCACTCTCCCCCACACCAAAAGACTCTGGAAACGAGCCTCCTGGTAGTGGACGCATCTAGATTCTCAGCAAACTGGCAACAGGCAAAATAGACTAAAAACTAAATTATTGCTGAGAAATTAGAAATTTGAACAAAGAATAGCTTAACGAAATAGAGAGATTTTATGGAAGAAACAAATAACAATATTTGAAGGACGTGCTTACAGTGGACAGAAAGCCCTTTTAAGTAAGCACTTGTGCACTAAAACTAATAATTAATTATTCTAAGCTACTTTATGACGGTTAATATTACTATTATAGCAAAAGTGTATGGATGTTATCTTTCAGATATCGCTTGATGTTGTTTTTAAAACTATAACGACTGCTGATTTGCTGTAGATCACGCGGAAGATTGTTGAATTTAGACGGACCGATGACAGAGAAGCGTTTTTGGCCAAAACTAGAAGATGCTCTAATGAGCACAAGATCATTAACTCGCCTGGTGTTATGAGTTCGTGAAGTTGTCTGTATCAATAAGTTGTGATGCGTTGTTACATTATTGAGTATATCGTGAACTAGCAAAAGTGTTTGTAATTCGCAAATTCCTACAATTGGCAAAATTCTATGGGGCAAGTTAGCGTAAAGTTGAACTGAAGGATACAAGTGGGGTAATTTGAATATTGCTTTAATGCATCTGTTTTGAACTGTTTGGAGCTTTTTTAATTTAGATTTACACGCTCGACCCCAAGAAAGAATCAAGTAACTTAATCTTGAGTGAATATGTGCATGATAAAATTGTAAAAGTACTCGGCATGGGAGAAAATTGTTTGTTCGCCTTAGAACTCCACACAAAAAAGATGCCTTGTTACAAACTTGTTGTATATGGGCATCCCAAGATAAAGTGCTGTCCAAATAAACACCCAAATATTTAAATGTTGTGACCTGTTCTACTATATCAGACCCTAATGTTGGATTAGAAAGTGGTGGTAGCGTTCTCCTAGATGAATGAAATACCATAAATTTAGTTTTGCTTAAATTTAAAGACAGCAGGTTGTTGGAAAAATATTTACTCATTTTTTGCAAATCACTATTAATAAAGGAAGCAATGGTATGAGGATCAGAATTCGAATAGAATAAGGCAGTATCATCTGCAAACAATCTAGGCTGTCCTTCTAAATTTAATCGGCAGATATCATTAATATAAATGAGAAAAAGTAATGGACCAATATTACTTCCCTGTGGAACTCCTGTGCTAATGTGTCTTAAAATACTTCTGGTTCCATCAATTGCGACAAATTGTTGACGGTTATGCAAATAGCTACGAATCAAATCATTGGCCAACCCTCTCACCCCACATCTATCAAGCTTTCCAAGTAAAATCTCGTGGTTTAATGTATCAAAAGCTTTCTTTAAATCAAGGAAAAGAGCTCCAACGTACCTTTTTTTATCGATTTCAGAAATTATTCTATCAACCAGTTCAGTGATAGCTATGTTGGTACCACTATTACATCTAAATCCATATTGCAGGCTATAAATTACATTGTGCTGGTCGAAGAAATTTGTTAATCTGCTTACTAACAGTTTTTCAAAAATTTTATTAAACATTGATAATGTAGAAATGGGTCGATAATCACTGTGTGGTACTATTTGTTGAATCCAAAACGAAGTACACTAATCACTGACTGCAGCCAAGAGTAAATATGAAGAACGGCAATCTTAATTCAATCTTCTTACGGTAGTACTGCAGTCCATATGGTTTTGTAGTTAAAGGTTTTGGGTGGTATTCATGTAGACTAAGAATCAATTTAGAGACTTGAATACCGAACAATATTTTTTAGTAAAACAGACTCAAAGAGGTCTTTAAAACAACCTGCAATTTAGGTTTTATAAAGGTTTAATAAAACCTTTTTAAAACTATGTAGACTGCTAGCCTAATACTATTAAGGATTGCATAATCACTTGCCAATCGTTTGTTAAGTAAAATATAATATTTCATCTAGAAGTAGTGACGTGGCCGGCAATTAAAGTCGTCATGCTTTCTCGGATGAGGGCCCATATAGCCGAGGCGGTAAACGCACGGGTATTCAGCATGACCATGCTGAGGGTGACGGGTTCGATTCCCGGTCGGTCCAGGATCTTTTCGTAAAGGAAATTTCCTTGACTTCCTTGGGCATAGAGTATCTTCGTGCCTGCCACACGATATACACATGCAAAATGGTCATTGGCAGAGGAAGCTCTCAGTTAATAACTGTGGAAGTGCTCATAGAACACTAAGCTGAGCAGCAGGCTTTGTCCCAGTGAGGACGTTACGCCAAGAAGAGGAGAGGAGATGCTTTCTCGGATCCCAAATAACCTCGCTTATCAACAACGAAACGGAGACGACAGAACCCTACCAGGGTCTATCAATCACCTCCAAAACAACAACATAGATCATCTATTCCATTGATTTCATCTACAAAACTCCGACGAAGATGATGGAGCAGTTTTAGCACTGGCTTATTCGAAAAAATGTTGAGGCATTCTGATTCCACTCGCGCGAACACGGAGATTTACGATGATGTGTTTCTTTTTTTTCTACAATGTTTGCGTAAATATTAGTTTTATCCGCGTCCCGCGTGTGATAAAAGAGGCGTTCCGTTTGACGGAACACCCGGTGTGATTTTCGGCCGTGCCGGAGGAGCAATTCCGTGAATCATTCAGAAATATTCTGATTTATCTCGGTGTGTGCAGAGTAAACAAATTTTCGTTACCTAGGAAATCTTCACGATGAGGATTGTGGATGTTGCCCTCTGCCCCGGGTGTAAAAGATGATTAATTTATGGTCGAGAAAAATTCACGACTAGCAAATATTTTATAGTTGCGTGGCAACAACACTCATTATGTATACAGCTTCTGTGGAATTATTTCGTTGTTGGGAAGAATGCCAGCAGTGTCGGATTAGGGTAGCTGCTGCTACTGAAATTGATAGTTTTCGTGCTAACAGCAATAGTCGTTAAAATGAAGCACATAATATTAGCTGCAACGTAATGCCTCCAAGTTGACGCTTGACGATAGGGGATTCGCGTTTTTTATCTTCACCTTTTGAGATGCGCGCTAATTTCAGCTTGAAAAATGCATCGTGAAGTCTGATCAAATGAAAATAGCACAATCATATCAAGTAATGCTATCAAAACTATTAAAAAATTTATTGTTAAGTACAAGAGGCAAGATAACAAAAATAAGAACTATAAGTTTGTATCATTGATAGCTAAACAGGCTCTAAAACAACAGGCATAAAAGCCGTTTGGCATGATAGCCATTTCGCGTTATAGCCATTTGGCACAATACGAAGAACAGCCTTCTTGGTAAGAACGTGCATAATCCTTGTTATGAAAAACGGCATATTATGCCAAATGGGGTAGGGCCATTATAAAAGCCATGATGTCCATTTGACATGATGCCATTTGGCATAATACAAAAACATTTGGCACAATACGAAGAACAGCTTTCATGGTAAGAATGTGCATAATCCTTGGTATGCTAAATGGCCGTTGTGCCAAATGGCGTTAAGCCAAATGGGGTACAGCCCTGCCTTACAAGTTTGTTGACCATTTCATTTGAATATCAAGCTTCTGCAATTAGTTATAGACGATTGAGTCAAAACTATTGCTGGATGATTCAAAATATCCTTGAATATTTTTTTTTGCAGAATTCGAGCAACTGAACAGTGAAACTCAGAACTTGATCAGCAAAAACTGGATTGTTTATCTGAGCCGTCCTCAAAGTATGTTACCGTACGAAGAAAAAGGTTCAAGGAAGATGGTGGATGTGGATTATTTAAACAAACCCTCCTAGGATGTTAGGTTTTTCGCACTTCGATTGCGCAGTGTCCGTTCAGCGTGCCTGCCTGGGTCATATTGAGCCTAATATCTTATAACTTTCTTCACAGCCGTCGGATCACTTCGCGGTCTTCGACAAAGTTCTCTGGCATATAGTCACCTACAATAATACCAAAGGGTTTGATTATTGAACGCTTACAGCGCCACCTAGCGGCAAAATTCGAAAACTTAAAATTTCTGCATACATTTGGTCAAGTTTTCCCATACAAACTTCAAGCGTTTTGAGCGCCCCCTTAGGCTCAACCGATTTTGCTCAAATTTTGAACGTAGCTCCTGGGAGTCCAAAACAACTGATTGAGGAGGTAAGACTTGGTATTTTTCGAAATTTTTGTTTTTCATACAAGTGTGGGCCAGCCTATTGTATAGCCTTCGTGTAATGCCGACGAACTTTTGGTAAAACTTGGAGTTCTGATATTCACGTATATCAAATGGGTACATAACTATTGTTCGACCAATATTGGTTTATGAATGTCTTGTGTGATGACAAAATGGCGATGTCTGGTGCATTCTCATCAACTCCCGCGGCAGTGGTCGAAGTTCTTTTTAGCGTTGCCTCTTGACACATTCATATTGAACAAGAAGCACTATCTTGCAGTTACCGCTTATGAATTCTCGGTTTACTAGAGAAAAAATCCTGTAAACTACAGATCAACTCTCACCTCGTCGATTGCACTTTTGGTGCATTGGGTTGGACAAACATGTCCTTGCTCCAAGTGATCTTACAATTTCTCGTAATTTTCCATATAGGACATTTTCCACGAAATTCCCTTCCCGAGAAGAGTGGACATCTGGTTAACTGGATAGAATTATTTCAGACGACATCTTTTGTTACACTGCTGGCTCCCTTCTCGAAGGTCGACCCGGTGCTGGTGTCCACTCTCGTAATCTGAGACTACATCAGTCTTACTCATTCGGCAGACACTGTTCCGTTTTTCAGACCGAAATCTTTGCTCTTATGAACGGAGTGCAATCAGCACTTCGGTAGCACGTAATGGGCAAGGTAATATACTTCTGTTCAGATTTTTCCTGAAAATTATTTCAGCAATTCGCCCGCGATTTTTTTCAATAGTTCCTCCTGGTATTTCATCATGAGCTTAAATGAAAATTTCTTCAGGAGTTATTTCAAGAATTCTTCCAAAAGTTTTTTCAGTACTTGCTTCGGGAATTATTTCAGGAGTTCAATCGAGAATTTTTTTTAGAAAATCCTCCAAAGGTTTGTTCGGGTATTCCTCCAATACTTCCTGTGGGCAGGCTTGTCCGCACTCGGCGCATGAAAATTCTGCTCTTTTGATTTACATCCCCTAAACCATCGTATTTATTCAATCTTTCTATCTTGCCTGATAGAAGGATGTTGAAATATCCTAAATGTCATTTCGAACTGTCAAAAAATCGCACCGCAGTGCCACACTGTGCGCGCAAAGAGAATTTCACCCGGGTGAATTCACCCCAGTGAATTTGTCTTTGCACGCTCAGTGCGGCACTGCGGTGCGATTTTTCAACAGTTCGAAATGACATTTAACATATTCAAACATCCTTCTATCAGGTAAAATAGGAAGATTGGATAAATACGATGGTTTTGGTGGTGTAAATCAAAAGAGCAGAATTTTCATGCGTTCAGTGCGGACAAGCCTGCCTGTGGGATATCTTTCTGAAGTTGCCTCGAGGTTTCCTTCTGCAGTTTTTCTGAAAAAAATGTAAGAAGCTCCTAGGGTTCATTTTTATGAGTTCCTTCGAGGAAGGGCCTATAGGAATTCCGGTAATGTTCCCCCGAGAATTCGCTCAGTAATTCTTTCGAATATTTCCTTGGATGTTTCACGAAAGTTTCTCCAGGAGTTTCTTCAGAATTTCTTTAGAAAATGCTCGGGATATTTCCAAGGTGTTCTTGAGAAATTCTATCACATGTTCCTCAGAGAATTTCGTTATGATTTTCTCCACGAGTTTTTCCCGCGTATTCTGTGTTTCAATGATTTTTTTCAGTGATTCCACCGAGAGTTACTGCAAGGGCTTCTATGGAAATATCTTCAAGAGTTCCTCCTTAAGTTCTTCAAAGAGCTTCTACATGACTTCTTTCAGGAGTTCCATAACATGAGGACTCTGGAATACCTAAATCTAAATCTTCCCCGTAAATGCAATTTCTTCTGAAATTTCTCACTAAGTTTCTTCGAGAATGACTACAACAATACACCCAATAGCTTCCGAAGTATTTCTAAAAAAATCTTTGTGATACTCCTTCAGGGGTCCCTCCGGAAAAAATGGATCAATAAAATAACCACGGCCTCTATGGAATTAACAGATAGTGCAACCGTAGCTTTGTGTGTTTGACATAATTCAACTGCTGTCACAATGCTAATGTTCATACACGGTGGCGCCTTGTGTACATTCAGTGAACTCTAGAAACGTTTGTTTTATTGATACATTACCTAAAACTATCGAGCCTGACTTCAGAAACATCTCCGAACACCTCTTCCGTAGATTTTTTTTTTACATTTCTTGAGATATGTCTCGTAGATTTCTTTTAGGAATTTCTACAGGATTTTATTTTTCACAAATTTCTCTGAACATTCCTCTAGAAGTTCCTCCGGGAAATTCTCTAAGAGTTCTCCCAGAAAAGCTTCTAGGAGCTTCTCCGATTCTTTTTCTAGAAGTTCCTCCAAAAATTCCTCTAGGAAATGGCCTGGGAAATTCTCTAGGAAATCCTCTGGGAATTATTCCAAGAGTTCCTCCAAAAATTCTGCTAGAAGTTCCTCCAGGTACTCCTCTAAAGTTTCCCGAGAATTTCTCTAGGAATTCTTTGGAAATTCCTCGTGAAGTTCCTCCGGGAAATCCTCCGGACATTTTTCTAAGAGTTCCTCCGGACATTCCTCTAACAGTTCCTCCGGAAATTACTCTAGGAGTTTATCCAGGAATTCTTCTATGAGTTCTTCTAGGGGTGTTCTTCCGGAAATTCTTCTAGGAGTTTCTCCAGGAATTCCTCTAGAAATTCCTCCAGGATTTTCTGTAGGACTTTCTCTAGGATTTCCACCGGGAACTTTACTAGGAGTTCCTCCGGGCATTCTTTTAGGAGCTCCACTGGGAATTTCTCTAGCAGTTCCTTGATTAATACATAGTGGGGATTTTCAGCCCCCTTCCACCCTTCATATTCTGATATATCGACCGTATAGAATACGGTCAACAATCAGAATATGATATAAAAAGTTTGGATTAAAAAGAAAGAAAAGTGCTCTATTCAATAAGATCTAATAATTTCAATTGGAAGAATACGCCGCGATATAGGCATACCCCTATGAACGGAGTATGAATTCCGCAAAAGCTACCGATCGATAGAACTTGCGATGAAAACAGAACAATACATAGGCAGTCGGGTGCCTGAAGCTTTTGCCAGTCTTGGTAAGGTGGTATGAACTATGAACTATCAACCAAGCCGATCTGTTTAAAAGCACAGGTCGTACGGCAGAAGTTTCGCGCATTCGATGTATTCGTTCAATACATGGCCTACCTGCCTAATTTCACCTTTTATAAATTTTCACACTTGTTCACAATCTAGCGAATACTATCATATCTATCATTTTATTATCCACTTTGATCTCTACTCCCTTAGACTCTGAGTAGAAAAAGAACGATATAACAATAAAATTATTCAGTTACATCCACCCTTCCTACGGGTTTTTCCAATACCTTATTCATTGTTTGTAACACTTTCACAAACCCAGCTCCCTCCTCTAAGCGTGTCGTACTTTATTGATGGCTTCTAGGAGTTCCTCCGCGAATTCCTCTAGAAGTTCCTCCGAGAGTTCCTGAAGAAGTTCCTACGGGAATTTCTCTAGGTGTTCCTCTGGAAATTAGTCCTCCGGGACTTCCTCTAGGAGTTTCCTCAGGAATTCTTCTACAAGTTTCTCTGAAAATTCCTCTAGAAGTTCCTCTAAAAGTTCCTCCAAGGATTCCTCAAGGAGTTCTTGCAGGAATTCATCTTAGAGTAACATTGGGATATTTTTCTAAGAGTTTTTTCCAGGATTTCCTCGAAGATATTCTCTGGAAATTCCTATAGGAATTCCACCGGGAATTCCTGAAGGACTTACTCTGGGACTAGAGAAAGTCTAGGAGTTTCCTCAGGAATTTTTTCTACAAGTTTTTCCAAAAATTCCTCCAGGAGTCCCTTCAAGAATTCTTCTAGGAGTTGCTCCGGGATTTCCACAAAGAGTTCCTTCAAGATTTCCTCTAGGAGTTGCTTCGGCAATTCTTCTAGAAGTTGCTTCGGCAATTCTTCTAGAAGTTTCTCTTGAAGCTCCTCCGGGGATTCCTCTAGGTTTCCTAGGAAATTAGTCTAGGAGTTTCCTCAGGTATTTTTCTAGAAGTTTTTCTCCTGAACTCCTGAAGTCAATACCGTAGGAACTCCTGGAGCAACTTTCGGTGCAACTCCTGGAGCAATTGCCGGTGGAACTCCTGGAGTAATTCCAGGATGAACTTCTGAAGCAATTCCCGGAGAAACTGCTGGAGCAATTCCTAAAGAAATTCCCGGAGGAACTCATGTAGAAATTCCTGAACTCCTGGAGAAATTAGCAAGGGAACTTCTGAAACAATTGTCGGAGGTATTTCTAGAGCAATTCCCAGAGGAACTTCATATATCCTGAAGCAATTTGCTGCAGTTCCTGGAGAAATTCCTGGAGGAGCTCCTGAAACTTACACTTGAACCAATAGTTTTCTCCGGATCTTCGTGAATTTAATTTATTCCAGAGGACGAATTCTTCCGCTTTCAGAACATCATTGACAAAACAGCTGCGATTTGAAATTTAAAACAAACACCGGTGGAGCTGAGCAGAATTTGGTCTAGTTTTGGCGTTTCAAATTTTTAGAACTGTTATAAATTTGGACCAAAAAATGGACCACCGCTAACGACCTAAGAAACTGTTACAGTGCCATTCAATAGATCTAAAACTAGTTTATGATACGCTCCTATCAAACACCGATAAGACTCATCATTGTGTTTGGAGATGGAGGTCGTTCTCAGATACTAATCTATGGAAACATTTCTGGCACGACTAGTTCTGGATGTAGGTGTTTGATGTTTGATGATGGAGCACTAACTGCCAATTACAGGAAGCTAGAATTGCAAAGACTGAGCGACTAATTTCAGACTCTCGAAAGAAGTTGTCCTCCAAACAATGCATCATTTCCACGATTCGGTAGCGATTGGTATTCAACTTCGAAAAATATTCAACAGGCAATAAAACCACAATAAAGCAACCATCCCATTCATCGCGTTAGGAGACGGTGAATCACCGACCGATCCGCACCCGGTGTTTTCAACGTCAACCCCTCTTCAATCCGAATGTCTTCTTCATCCTCGTAGACACCTCAATAAAGTAAACATCCGACATAAATGCATACGCGATTGTGTAGGTGGTGTTTCGTTTCGAGTGCTCCGCTGTCATTAAGGACAAACGTCTTGAGATCCCGCTTCAACAGTGCATCAAAGCTTCAGACGCACAAATCTCAAGAAGCAAGCTTCAAACAATAGTGCATTTTATTATTCTGTTCTTGCTCACTTGTAATAAGCTTAAAATAAGGAGCTCAGGTGCGCAGGTTTTGTTTACGAAGAGATTTGTGCGCTCGAAATCGTGAGTAGGTGCCAAAGTCGGCCATTGTGGCGGCCATTTTGGGATTCTAACAAGTCTGTCCTTAAATCTGAAATGAATTTCGCCCGGCTTCTCGTTTTGGCTGCCGTAGGTACCTACCGCCCAAAGCCGGACACGACTAGCGAAGACCGGCGTCGCGTTGTCACCGACAGCGACAACGACAGACAGACAGCTAGATTTCGGGCAAAGAAGCAGAGCAAACAGGTGATTAACGTGCCGTACCGTCAGAATGTAGAAGAGAGTGTGCCTTCACTGTTTGTCTTCTTCAAGTTCAATTCTTACTCACAAGCAAGTAATAAACCGGCTGTTTGTGGGATTTTTCGCAAAACCGGAATGTAAGAGGAGGAAGAACCCATCGGAATTAAGTTCACCTCAAGTGCCGCCGCCGGTTGACCTTTCGATGATGTAGTACATTCGGGACTTGGTATTTGAAATGATTAGATGTGTTTACAACTCGTTATTTCCGAGTATGTACTAACAAAGAAATGATAGATCCTCCAGGATTTACCCTTTCTACAGGAAAAGAGTTACCAATAATGCTTTGAGTTAACTTACTACCTTAAGTACATTCTACACATGAATGATCTTACAAGATATTACAGACTTCGTTTGGGCGAGTTCATGTGGCAGCTAGTGAAGAGAGAAGGATTGTAGTGGCATAGGTTCACTTTGGTTAGCCAATTGCCGCTTGTTCAGCTTTGAGCAGCATGGTTGCAGCTTTGATAAATGAACATATTGCAATACCTTTTCCGCAAATACAACAATCAATGTACTAACAAAATATCACCACAATGTTTGCAAAAGTGATTTGCACTTTGCGACAAACACACACACACACACACACCCATATCACTACTCAATTCGGATTTCGAAGACTTGTATGACGACTTTGATTCACACTGACTGACTGCTGCTGGTTGGACACGCTCGCGCTCATCTGCTCGGACCGTGCTGTTGTATATTTGTCAATTAGTTTCGATGATCAAATCACCGCAGACCGACCGCAATGACAATCCCATAAAACTTGACGATGATGACGATCACCGGATCGATAATGGGCTGCTGGAAAGCGCGACCAAGCGTGCTTATAATTTCACGGTTGGTAGGAAGTGTTACTTTTAGACTTCTCCACCCGAGCAGGAGAAAATAGCTGAAGAATAACTAACTCAGGTATGGAAAACCGAATACCTACAACCTGAATGAGTTATTAAGTAGCCCTGCATAAGAGGTAAAATACCTTAAATAATAACTGGTGTGTATTCTGTGCATAACCCGTGAATAGTGACATCAGATATGGCAATACCTAAATAATAATCGGAGATTTTTCCACACAAATAGCGATTTTTCCATAATTGAATAATACTTCAAGCAGTCCTCAACACCAAACCAATAACTCGTTGAGGTATTTCATCAATACATACAAAATATCAAAATAAGTTATTTTCAATACCTGGATAACCGACCAATGTAATCTTGGTATGATAACCAGTCCTGTTATTGGTCGTGACCATCCCATGACGATGAACAAGTAGGCCTTTTCATCGTCACAAAATGAAACGAGCACTCGCGCTCTTCGTCATGTCATTTCGCAATAATCAAGCGTTATGACGAAAACTTCCATATTGTTTTGAAATTAAAATTTTCCCGTGGTCCAAGCAAATTTAGGCTAGTCGTTGTATTTAATAGATAGAGAAGGCATGTATTCATGATTTAAAGGATTCAAACAATAACAAAATCCATCTATGTACTAGTAATTGCCTTGTTTACAACCATGTCACGCTCCGTCATTACCGAGAAATGAGCGAATATTGTTAGACTCTCTTGGTCATCGTCACCCGATTCGATGACATTGAGAGAGGCACTTCTGTAAAAATCACGTGACGACTCGTGTTGACATTGACGCTTTCCAAGCCTGATGATAACTGTTGCGGACCCCTCGACATGCAGTCGATGTAAGCTCCTGACTGATCGAGGTGACAGGTGTCAAGCTGTCAGGGGTGACGTATCATTTAAGAACTGTCATTGAAATGATTTGCAAAAATTAATTGAAGACTACAGAAGTTATAAAAAGTATTTTTTCTTTATTTTCATCTATTGAAATTGTATTACATTATTCTATATATTTTTAGATTCGCTAAATTGAATTATCATTAATATAGTGTTCTGTGTGTGGTGAATTATTTCGGACACTAAGTAGTAAGTACCTGTACATATGTTAAAAAGATTGTGAACTCAAACAGTAAAATATACAAATTACAGCTTTAGCGACACTCAGTAAAAAGCGAGTTGCTCAAAGGCATCCGAAAGGACAAATCACACCAACAGACAACTAAAGTACTTACGGATTCAGTGCAATACCATGAATCGAACATCGGCCGTACGGCAGACACGATCGCGGACACGGGCTGTAGCGGAAGATACACCCAACCTCCAAAATGATGAGCAACGAGAGAATGCATCCGTGAAGTCATCGGAGGGCAATTTCGAGGCATCCTTAATCGACGAAGAGCGTGCGGATGAACGGGAGTGCGGTGCTTGCGATCGTCCGAACAAGGCCGAGTGGTTCATGGTTCAGTGCGGGGACTGTGAAAAGTGGTACCACTTCTCCTGCGCCGGGGTGACACACAAAACAGTTCACTCCAAATCGTTCACTTGTGCGGTTTGCGAAACCCGAACATCGATTCCTCCTCCAACTTCGATGTCTGTTCGGACAAGTACGTCTAGTTCACGCAGAGCAAGACTGGCCCGTGAACTGCAACGCCTCGAGGAGGAACACGCACTGCAAGAAAGGATACAGCAAGCAACCCTGGAGAAGCTAGATCGCGAAAAGGAGTACATCGCTCGAAAATACCAGCTCCTCGAGCAGCGGGACGAAGCCGATACGTCGAGCTTCCGTAGTGATTCTTCCAGTCAGACTAGCAGAGTAAATGAATGGGTTCAACAACAAAACAGTGTCGTAGCCGTTACTAGTGCCGTCGTTCAGCAGGCTGCATGCGTGGAGAGCAGTCATGCAGGCACTGGGGCCTCAGTTTCCCGTAAAAACGTACAGATTACGTCCACTCCGTTGAAGATGGGATTCTGTTATACGAACCCGAAGGTTGCTGAAAGTCGGCCAGTTTCCAGCATCGGTGGTGTAGCTGACAGCGAATTAGAGAAAACGTTTGGTAGCATAACCATTGATGGTATCGAACGTCCTGTAGAATGCGAGGGCATCGTTCCGTTGGTAGATGTTCAACCGTTGGTGGATCTACTCGAATATTCCCCACCGAAGATCCCTGAGACAGGTGCTCTCCCAAAGAATCCGATGCCTTTGTACGAAAAGTGGCGTAGAGAGACCAACGATCTACGGAAGGAACACTACAGGAAGCAACAGCAACACGAAATCGAAATCGAGATTAGGCGCAAACGTGAATTGGACCTTGTTAGTAAGCTAAACCAGCTGAAGGACAGTCAAGAGGAACAATTCGAATTGCAGCGTCGGCGCGAAGCCGATCTATTTCGTCAACTGCAGCTTCGAGAAAAAGAGGAAAAAGAGATCGAGAAGCGGCAACGGAAAGCACTGGAAGAACGGGACGCTGAGTTACAACGCTTGCGGGAGATAGAGCGAGCATTCACCGAGATGCAGATGTCAGCTCGGCAGAAGCGGAGTAGTGCGTGTGATCCTAATGCGAACGCTATAGCAGAACATGTACAGGAGAAGGCCCACCATCCGGAAGCACGAACGTGGTCGCCAGGTTGTACCCAAGGTGAAGGTAAAAACATACCTCGTCAATCGAACATTCTGGTAAGTCCACCCCGTTCACCTGTCGTTTCATTGGAAGCAATAAACATCACCCCCTCATGCACCCCTCACCAACAAAATGGGCTGGATGAGCTTTCGATCATCACTCCAGCAGGTGGTCGATCTCAATATTCTATCCCCGTGAATCGATCAGTGGCAATGCTTACTCCTTGTGCCACCCCTATACATGAACCGCAAATGAATTTTCCCTTCTTTCCCCACCATGGCGTACCTCAGAATGAGCCTCGACAGCCCTTCGTTCAGGTAAGCCCCTCTGTCGCGAACTACGGTCCACAACAGTTCCAGTGTGGTCCAACGCCGCAGCAAGTGACCGCAAGGCAGGTGATTTCCAGAGAACTTCCATCGTTCAATGGGGATCCTATCGAATGGCCGATGTTTATTAGCAGCTATTCGCATTCAACGAGTGCATGCGGGTATACGGATTTCGAGAATCTACTCCGGCTTCAGCGGTGCCTCAAAGGTGCGGCCAAAGATGCAGTCAGCAGCCTTCTTTTGCATCCATCATCAGTTCCTCTGGTCATTTCTACATTACAAACTTTGTATGGTCGGCCCGAGCAAATCGTCAGCAACATGGTTACAAAGGTACGAAACACTCCTGCCCCAAAAGCGGATAGATTAGATACGTGGGTCACATTTGGGTTGATGGTGCAGAACTTGTGCGGACATCTCAAAGCGGTAGGGCTGGAAAATCACCTGTCCAATCCTATCCTGTTGCAAGAACTAGTGGAAAAGCTACCACCTACTGTGAAGTTCAACTGGGCACTCTACCAACAAAGTTTGCCCATTGTGGATCTCAGCAGTTTCGGAAGCTACATGGAGAAGATCGCCACTGCCACAAGCAGTGTGGCAACGCCCTTGATCAGTCAACCGAAAACAAACAAGGAGGATCGACCCAGGGGAAAGGATAAGGCGTTTGTTAATGCCCATGCGGCGTTGGCCCAATACGACGAAGATCCAGAAACATCGGTCGACGAACATCAGCAGATGCACATCGCAGCGAAGAAAACCGAAACAGTATCAGCATGTTCATCTTGCGGCGAAGAAAGTCATCGGGCTTCGAACTGTCCGACATTCAAAAAACTTTGTATTGATGCTCGTTGGAAAGAAGTGAAAGAGAAGCAGCTTTGCAGTCGGTGCTTGACGTCACACAGTCGCTGGCCATGTCGCGGAGAAGTATGCGGAGTGAATGGTTGCCAAAGACGCCATCATCGATTGCTTCATCCCGATCTTCCTAGGGAGGAGAAAAAGATCGCGGAAACGAAGAACGCCACCATTACAGTTCATCGTAAGCAGACATCGTCAACGCTCTTTCGCGTGTTACCCGTGACACTCTACGGAAGTAAAGGCCAGGTTGACACGTTCGCTTTTCTAGACGACGGGTCGTCAGTTACCATGATAGATCAGTCGACTGCAGAAGCGCTTGGTCTGGAAGGAAATGCCGAAACCTTGTGCATTCACTGGACCGGTGGAATCCAGAAGAAACTGAGTGCCCAGCAGGTTGCGGTTGAAGTTTCAGCAGTCGACAGCGATAAGAAGTTCAAGGCATCTGAAGTATACGTAGTAGAATCTTTAGGCCTACCCGAACAAACAATCAATTTCCAGGAAATGGAGCAGCGTTTTGCCTATCTTAAAGGATTACCAGTGAGAAGTTTCACGGCAGCTGTTCCTGGACTAATGATAGGGCTGAACAACATACACTTGCTGGCAACCCTGAAGCTGCGTGAAGGGCAGGTAGGCGAACCGATAGCAACAAAGACACGCATTGGATGGGCTGTATATGGAAGCATATGTGGGGGAGTCGATCAACTACCACACCGTCAAATGCACATCAATACGGGAACATCTGATGATGATCTGCACGCCTACGTTCAAGAATTTTTCGCACTGGAAAGTTTGGGAATCTCTGTGGTACCAGCAGCAGAAGCGATAGAAGACCAACGGGCCCGACGGATTTTGCAGGAGACGACTAAGCGCACCGACAGCGGTAGGTTCCAAACCGGTTTGCTGTGGAAGAACGATTACATCCATTTTCCGGACAGCGAACCGATGGCTAAAAAGCGACTAGCTTGTCTTGAGAAGCGACTAAGTAAAGACCCAGACCTGTACAACACCGTTCGCCGACAGATAGCGGAGATGCAGGAGAAAGGCTATACACATAAAGCAACCAATGAAGAGTTAGCAGAGTTCGACCGTCGACGTTCGTGGTTCTTGCCACTAGGAGTGGTATTAAACCCTAAGAAACCAGGAAAGGTTAGGCTTATTTGGGACGCGGCAGCCAAGGTCGAAGGCGTCTCACTAAACACCGAGTTGTTGAGCGGTCCGGATCTACACGCGCCGTTATTGAGAGTGATGTTCGGATTCCGCGAAAGGCAGGTGGCTATATGCGCGGATATCATGGAGATGTTCCACCAAATACTCATTCAGAAGGAAGACCGCAGTGCACAACTATACAAGTGGAGGGATACACCGGATCTACCTATGGAAACCATGGTGATGGACGTCGCCATCTTCGGCGCAACATGTTCTCCAGTGCAATCGCAGTTCGTGAAAAACAAAAACGCCGAAGAACACGAAGAAACACATCCCCGAGCAGCCGACGCGATTAAAAAGAAGCACTATGTCGATGACTACCTCGATAGTCTCGATACACCTGAAGAAGCAGCGGAGTTGGCATTGGAAGTAGCAAAAGTTCACGCCGCAGGGGGTTTCTTCATCCGAAACTGGATCTCTAATGACCATTCCGTACTTGTGCGAATTGGGGAAACCAATCCAGCAGTAGTGAAAAGCTTCGTCGGAGAGGATCAAGCTGAACGTCTGTTGGGAATTGCCTGGTTACCGGACGCGGATGTTTTCACCTTCACGCTAAACTTTCGTCGCGATATTCGGATTCTCATCGAAGATGTTCTGGTGCCTTCCAAAAGAGAAATGCTGCGAGTAGTGATGAGCATCTACGATCCTCTCGGACTTGTTGCGGCGTTTGTCATCCACGGAAAGATTCTCATTCAAGATGTCTGGAGGGCTGGAATCGACTGGGATCAAAAGGTTCCGCAGGACGTGTTCAGCCGATGGAAGCTGTGGTTAGAAATATTGCTAAAGATGAGTGACGTTAGGATTCCCCGCTGCTACTTTCCGGGGTACGATCCGACAAGCTATCGATCACTGCAACTTCACATCTTTGTGGACGCGAGCGAACAAGCCTTTGCCGCTTGCGCGTATTTCCGTATAGTCGACAGAGAAAGAGTTCGTTGCTGTTTGGTGGCGTCGAAAACCAAGGTAGCACCGCTCAAACCGCTATCTATCCCTCGTCTAGAACTGATGGCAGCAGTGATAGGAGCGCGGTTGAAGCGATCGATCATCGAAAATCATTCCTTGGAGATTCAGCAGACTTTCCTTCATAGTGATGCCGGAACTGTCCTTTCCTGGATCCGAGCAGATCCCCGTCGTTACCGTCAGTTCGTGGCATTCCGCATCAGTGAGATTTTGAGCTTGTCAACGGTAGAAGAATGGCGGTGGGTTCCAACAAGACTTAACGTCGCTGACGAGGCCACGAAGTGGGGTAGAGGTCCATCATTCGAACCGGATAGCAGAATTATGGTAGGACCAATGTTTCTGTACGACGATCAACGAGAGTGGCCAAAGGACTGTCGATCCGAGGTGAACGAAATTGACGAGGAGCTCCGACCAGCTTACAATTTCAGCCACTTTCTCGCAAGGCCGTTGGTGAAGTTCGATAATTTTTCGAAATGGGAGCGACTGCTGCGGTGCGTCGCGTACGTACACCGATTTGCGGAGAATTTGAGGCGACGCTGTAAGAAGGAACCTGGAACAATAGGAGGACTCACATCATTTGAACTTCAGCGAGCGGAACGTACACTCTGGAAGCTTGTGCAGTCTGATGCCTATCCGGATGAAGTAGCAACGTTGAAGTACAATTCTCAAGCTGATAAGACAAAATCGAAGAGACTGGAAAAAAGAAGCCCACTTGCGAAACTGTCACCAATGATAGATGAAGACGGAATTCTTCGTATAGATGGTCGAACGGTTCACAGCGACTACGCAGCCTACGATGCGAAGTATCCCATTATTCTATCGAAGAAACACATCGTTACAACGTTGCTGATAGACTGGTACCATCGCAAATTTCGGCATGCCAACAACGAGACCGTGGTCAACGAAGTTCGCCAAAGATTCCACGTACCAAGTGTGAGGGTTCAAGTTCGAGCAGCCAGGAAGCGTTGCATGTGGTGTCAGGTGTACAAGGCCGTTCCTGCGCCTCCGAAAATGGGACCGTTGCCACAAGCTAGATTGACACCATTCAAACGACCCTTTACCTACTCCGGAGTTGATTACTTCGGGCCTTATTTCGTAAAAATTGGGCGATCTACGGCGAAAAGATGGGTCGCTTTGTTTACATGCTTGGTAACCCGGGCTATTCATCTGGAAGTAGTAAGCAGCTTGTCAACAGATTCGTGCAAGAAGGCAATACGTAGATTCATCGCGCGCAGAGGGGCTCCAGTGGAATTCTACTCGGATCGTGGAACAAACTTTATTGGCGCTAGCCGCGAATTGATGGACGAGATTAAGCGAATCGACGTTGAACTCAGCAGCACCTTTACGAATCAGCAGACGCAGTGGAAGTTCAACCCACCGGCCGCCCCACACATGGGGGGATGTTGGGAAAGAATGGTCCGGTCGGTTAAAGTCGCTTTGGGTGTGCTGCCGTATGAACGTAAACTCGATGAGGAGTCGTTGACAACGTTTCTTGCCGAAGCCGAGCACATGATAAACTCGCGTCCTCTAACGTTTGTGCCAATCGAGAGCGAGGATGACGAATCACTGACGCCGAACCACTTCCTGATGCTAAACTCCAGTGGGGTCAAACAACCGGAAAAGACACCAGTGGACGTGGGCATGGCATTAAAGGGAAGCTGGAACCAAATACAGCACACTTTGGATAACTTCTGGCGACGGTGGTTGAAGGAGTACCAGCCAACCATAACGCGGCGAACTAAATGGTTCCACGATGTCCGTCATGTTAAGGAGGGTGACTTGGTGGTGATTGCGAATGAGGGGGTGAGAAATCGGTGGCTCAGGGGTCGTATAGTGAAGACATATCCGGGACGAGACAGTATACCACGGCGTGCAGATGTGCGAACTTCAGATGGGTCAGTATTACGTAACCGGCCAGTAACCAAGTTGGCCTTACTGGAGATTGGAACCATGAGTGACGCCGAACCGGAAGTTCTGTCGACACGTGGGGGAGGATGTTGCGGACCCCTCGACATGCAGTCGATGTAAGCTCCTGACTGATCGAGGTGACAGGTGTCAAGCTGTCAGGGGTGACGTATCATTTAAGAACTGTCATTGAAATGATTTGCAAAAATTAATTGAAGACTACAGAAGTTATAAAAAGTATTTTTTCTTTATTTTCATCTATTGAAATTGTATTACATTATTCTATATATTTTTAGATTCGCTAAATTGAATTATCATTAATATAGTGTTCTGTGTGTGGTGAATTATTTCGGACACTAAGTAGTAAGTACCTGTACATATGTTAAAAAGATTGTGAACTCAAACAGTAAAATATACAAATTACAGCTTTAGCGACACTCAGTAAAAAGCGAGTTGCTCAAAGGCATCCGAAAGGACAAATCACACCAACAATAACTGACTTTGGTATGCTCCAGTTATGTAGCAGTTATTCATTCCTGCTCGGGCAGTGCTACATATTTGGGAAAAGTGTTACGATGAAATGTTAGCACTTCCTGAAAGTGTTGTCGAGAGCACAACTGGGTGATCAATCGACTGATCGAAATTTTATATTGTACATATAGCCACGTATGAAGCCACAAACGCAATCAGAAATCTGCAGTTATGACACATAGCACAGAATTGTGTTCGATGGCTGTGCCAAGTCATTCGAAAACTTCGTGGAGTATGGTATTGCTATTGGAACTGCTTCGGTGGAGCTCTTAGATGAATTCACGGTGGATATCCTGGTGGAAGTTGTAGAGGATTTCCTGTAGAACTCATTTGGAAATTTCAGATGGTAGTCCTAAAAAATAACGATATAACCCCTAGAGAAAGTTCCGTTGGAACTCCCAGACAGATTCCCAGTGAAACTTTTAGCGGAATTCCCGGTAGAAAGTCTGCGGCAGTTTGTAGTTGAACTTGTAAAGAAATTCCCGGTGAAAATTCTGAAGATGTTTTACAGAAATTCCTGCTGCAATTAATAAATCTTCGGTGGTATTCCTAGAGAAATTTCCGGTAGAATTTCTAGATGAATTTTCTGTGGAATTTCTAGAGTAACCCCTGCGGGAATTTACGGTAGTAATCCCGCACAAATTCTTGGTGGAACTCCTGGACAGGGTGTCTACTACCTGGAAAAACCTGGAAAACCGGGAATCCTCAGGGAATTTTATTTAACAGGGAAAAACCTGGAATACTCAGGAAATTTCTGGAGTACTCAGGGAAATTTTACTCCGATAAAAAAAACATTGGTTCGTATGAACCTGGTAGTAAAAATCCATATAGAAATTTCGCTACAAGGATTTTTTCCAGAAATTCCGTCAGAATTTCTTTCTGGAACTTCTTTAAAAATACCTCCTGGAATGTCTCCCAGGATTACTTATAATATTCCTTCCGCATTTTTGACGCTATTTTTCTTGGTATTTCTTTTTGATTTTTTCCGGAACGGGATACTCCCGATATCCTTCCAGGATTCCTGAATTCCAACCGATTTCTCCTGGAGTTTTTCACGGGGATGCTATTTCTTCACAGAGTTCCTCCAGTGTTTTGCTGAATGAAATCTTCGTAGGATTTCCACCAGAATTTATCCCGAATACTCTATAAGAATATCTGTCGGGATAAATCGTGGAATTTCTTTCGGCACTCCTCACGGAAATTTTACCCGATTCTTTCCGGTGTTCTTCTTGGGACTTCCCCAGAAGATCTTCACAGAATGTCTTTCAGAGTTGCTAAAGGAGTTATTCCTGGGGTTCCTACTAAAGTTCCTCCAAGGGTTTCTGACGGAGTTTTCACGAATTTAGTGCAAGAGTTCCTCAAAAGATTTCTTTTATTTGTTTCCTGTGATATCTTCAAACCATTGCTTTGGGCTTTCTTCGAGATGTTCTTCCTAGTCTCCTACAGGAATTTGTTAAAAGTTTTCGCGAGGTTTATTTTGAAGTTTTACCTGAGATTTTTCTCGGAGTGTCTCCTGGAACTTCTCTCAGAAGATTCCTTCCGATATTGGTCATGAGATGTCTCTCAGAGTTTTTCTTAATTTACCCTGGATTTTCCAGAGTGCCTTCTGGGATTTCCACAGGAGTTATTGCTGATATTTCTCATTGAATTCTTCTCTTGCATTCTTTCAGAGCCAGGCTGTTTCTTGTAGTTGAACCGAATTTCTTGCAGTGATTCACCTGAGAGTTTTTACAGATATTCTATGCATTATTCAACAATCTTCCCGGAATCTTTACCAGAAATTGTCCCGAGATTCTGGATACTCCTTTAGGGATTTTTCCCAAAGTAATTCCAGGGATTCTTCTACGGGTTTTCCTCAGAATGTCTCCTGAGATAACTTACGAAATACCTTATAGGAAATTCATGAAGAAATATTCGAGGGAATTCAAATAAAATCTTGCGAAAAACTCCGCAAAGTGTTGTTGAAAAAATCTCGACATGAACTTCAGGAAAAACCTGAGAAGAAATATTAAGGACATCCAAGGAGGAATTTTGAAAACCTCATGGATACCTGAAAGCAGCTGCGGACGAAGTTCCGCGAGGAAAACAAGAGGACTATCGGAGAACTATCGAAAAAGTTCAATAGTTTATGTATAGCTGTCCCGGAAAACCACTAAAACAGACATGGACACTGGCTTCAGCCGGCGGCTGTACCGATTGAACGAAACTTAACACGGAGTGGCTACGCATAAGACGTGAAAAATTTCATCGCTCGGAGCGGGAATCGAACCCTCATCCACCCGGACTCTAACCGCATGGCTACGAGGTTCAACCATTGACATTCTTGAAGAAACTTTAAATAGTTTCAAATCATCAAATCCTTCCCAACCAAGCTGAATATGATCAAGTTTCAGGCAATTTGGCCGGCATAAATCCCTCATGACGAAGAGAACAAACCTGCCGATGATACCCTAAGTCACCCTTTATATTTTTTTGAAAATTTTGGTTGTTTTATAATTTATTTAAGTTTATAATTCAAAACTTTCAAAACTTCATCTGGAAAAACCTGGAAAACTCAGGGAATTTTATTTTGAGTTATGAGTAGACACCCTGCTGGAGAAATTCCTTGTGGAACTCCTTTAATAATACCGGATGGATTTCTAATTCCTAAAGGAATATCTGGGGGAATTCCTTGAAGAATTATCGGTGAACTCCTAGAAACAATACCAGTAGAACTTCTAAAAGAATTCCCAATGGAATTCCTTCAGAATTGTTGGTGGTACTCTTACCTGCGGACGTTCGTGATGGAACTTTTAGAGGAATTCTCCGTCAAACTCTTACAAAAGTTCTTGGAAGAAATCCCGTTGGAACAGTAAAACTCCTAGAGGAATTCCCGGTGAAATTTCTGCAGAAATTCGTGTGGAGCTTCCAGAGAAACATCTCGGTGAAACTCTTGTGGAAGTAGACGATGGATTCTTTATAGTATTACATGAGAGAACTCCTGCAGGAACAGCGGTAGAAACTCCAAGAAGACTCCTGTGGTATCTCGTGATGTAACTTTTAGATTTAGAGGAATTTCCGGTTGAACTACACGATTTCACGTTCTACAAGAATTCCCGATGGAACTCCTAGAGGAATTCCTAACAGAACTGCTAGATGATTTCCCGGTGTTATCCTTAGAGAATATTCCCATGAAATACAAGAGGAATTGCAGTCGGAATTTCCGTTGGTACTCCTGGAGAAATTCTCGGTGAAACTCCTACGGGAGCTCATGATGGAACTTTGAAAAGGATTCCCAGTGGAATTTGTGGTGGAATTTCTGGCAGAATTTCCGGTGGATTTCATAAAGAAATTCTTTGAGGAATTTAAGATAAATGACCAATTAAACTTCTAGAGGAGTTTCCACTGGAACTCTAAGAAGAATTTCTGATGAAACTCCTACAAAAATTACCGAAAGAACTTCTAGAAGAATTCTTAGTGAAACTCCTATTCCTATTGGCAGTTCTCGGTAGATTTCCTAAAGGAATGTATGGTGAAATTTCTTCGGAAATTCCTGTTGAAACTTCTAGAAAAGCTTTCGATGGTACTTCTAGAAGAGTTTTCGATGGTACTTCTAAAGGTACTCCTGCGGGAGCTCGTGATGGAATTTTAGAGAATTCCTGATGGAACTCCAAGAGAAGCTCCCGAGAACTACTAGTCTAGAGGATATTTCCGTGAAACTCCATATGATTCTCAGTGGAACTATTAGAGGGACTTCGCGGAGAAACTCCCATATGAACTCCTGGTGAACTGTTGGCGGAATTTCAGTCGGAATTACTACAGAAATGCTCATTGATACAGTCGTAGAACAATGCTGGGTCACATTTAGAGAATATTTTCATGGAATATATGAAATTCTAAGTGCATCTCCAAGAGGAATTATAATCAGAATTGCTAGAGAAATTTTCGTTGGTACACCTGGAGAAATGCTCGGTGAAACTCCTACGGGAGTTCATGGTGGAACTTTGAAAAGAATTCCCGGTGGAACTCCTGCAGGAATTTGTGGTGGAACTTCTGGAAGAATTTTCGGTGGGATTCATAAAGAAATTCTCGGAGCAATTTCAAGATAAGTTACCATTCCAACTCCTAGAGGAGATTCCGGTGAAACTCCAAGAAAAATTGTTGGTGAAACTCCTAGAAAAGATCCCGATAGCACTTCTAGAAGAATTTCCAGAACTCCCAGTGTAATAACTACAGGAATTCCCTGTGAAACTCTTGTGAAATTTCTCGGTGGATTTACTATAGGAATTCATGTCGAAACTTCTAGCATTCGGAGGTACTCCTAGCACAGTTTTCGATGGTACTTCTAGAAAAACTCCTGCGGGAGTTCGTGATGGAACTTAAGAGAACTTTTAGGTTAAACTTTTAGAAACATTCTTGAAAGATTTCTCGATGGAACTCCTAGAAAAGTTCCTGGTGAAACCTCCAGAGGATATGAAATTCTCCGTGGAATTTCTAAAGAAATACATGTAGGACTTCGCGGAGTAACTTCTGGGGAAACTGCTGGCGGGATTTCAGTCGGAATTACTACAGAAATTCTCATTGATACAGTCATAGCAGCACAGTAATGGGTCACCCACAATAATGGATAAAATGTGTTTGAATAGCGTGGTGAACTGACTGACTTATAATTTCGACAGAGTGAGCCATATAAATGTGCAATTACTGGTCCTAAAGAAATTCTTGATGAAACTCCTATGGAAGTTCACGATGGAGTTTTGAAAAAAATCCTGGTGGAAATTCTTGAGAAATTCGCGGTGGAATATATACAAGAATTCGCCGTAGAACCCCAATAAGAATTCGTGGTGGAGCTTCTGGAGATATTTTCGCACTTCTGAAGATATTCGGCACTCCTGCAAGAATTTGCAGTGATACTCCTAGAGGAATTCCCGGTAGAACTTCTGCAGGAGTTCGTGGTGGATAAACAGGAAGAATTTTCATTGAATTTGCATAGAGACATTCTCGAGGGACCTTATAGAGAAACCACCATTGAAACTCCTTGAGAAGTTCTCTGCGGGAATTACCACAACAATTTCCTGTAGAACTCATGGAGGAATTTCTGGTAAAACTCATAGAAGAGCTCGTGGTGGAACTTCTGGTACCTTTGCCGGTGGATCTGCTAGTGATAATCGGTGGAGTTCCTAGGGAATATGCATGTGAAACACGTATAGGAATTTCTGGTAGAATATCGGCAAAAATATCGTAGGATTTCGAAGCGAAATTCTTGGTGAAGTTTCTTGAGAAATTCTTGGTGGAACTCCTACAAAAAGAATCACTGGAGCTCAGAGAAATTTACGGTGGTACTCCTACAGGTTCTGGTGGATCTGCCAGATAAATTTTCGATGGAACTCGTACAGGAATTCCCGGTGGAACTTCTAGAAAAATCCACAGTGGAACTCTAACAGAAATTCACGGCGGAATTCCTGTGGGAATTCCCATTGGAACTGTTGTTTTCCACAGATTTATTGTCCGTTTTCATTTTGAAATCTAAAGTTTTTTTTCCTGTATGTTAGAATTGTTATAGAAATACAGGTGCGTAATGCAGAATTTCTCCGGTGGTCACTCCGGTGACTACGAAGAACCAGTATGGCTATTTATTTATTTGTATCGTATCGTAAAAATAACCGGCATGAAAAGAAAAATTAATGATAGATCATATGGCGTCTGGTTTTGGTTCGAAAAGTCTACCCTAATAGAAAAATATGATACAACGTGCTTAACAACCCTTTCGGGCTATCATTTTGATCATACATGGAATGATACAATCATTCGCCAAATCGTCAGTGTATAATACATTTTTGTTAGGGTAAGAAATCGGGTTACGTACAAAAGGCTGAAACACGAAAGGCTGAAATAACAAAAGGCTGAATTACGAAAAGATGAATCACAAAAGGCTGAAAATGTCAAAAGGCTGAAATAACATAAGGCTGAAATAATTATTCGACTAGTTTTCAAACGGCGAACATAACAGACAAACAGACATAACACTCTAATTATTCATATCGTACACTGATATAATGATCTTTATGAAAATTTGCTAGTTGGCCGACCACTCAGCCCTGACACTTGCATTGGTTTTGCTTGAGTTTGACATTTGACACACACTACCGCTCATGGGTTGATGATTCATTGGACGAACATGCTTCCGTTACTATGTTCGAATAGAGGCGTCCCGTGACCATCAGACTGACCTGTTCTATAGATGACAATCGTACTAAATGGAAATACGTTTTAAGTTGTTTGATGCTAGTCTTGCTCAGATTGTTCATACCCTGGTTCATACTATCATTGATATTTTTTTTTGTTTCTTTTTTAATGTTGTAGAATATACCCTCTTCGAATGAGTGTAATCAGTTTCGTACCTTTGAATTCCGCCCTAATTGCTTATCCTTTGAAAGATACGCGTATTTCAAATACCACTAGTAATCTTCCTCAGTGTCAGTTATCCACTTATCCACGAAATAAGCAAATATGCAAAATTTCCATTTTCTGAAAATATCTTCGGGATCTTCATCTTAAATAAGGTAGGCGATGTGGATTACTTTTCATTTTTATGTAAACACCTTCTGAGTATACAAAGGTTTTAATTCATACATCATTCGAGCCATTATGAGAACATCTTCGAATAATCTTCTAAAGATTGGGTCAAATCTGATGTTAGATCTGCAATTTTTCTTCATATAAATAGAATTTGCTTTATGCGAATTTTTACAGAGATTTTAATAAAAACTATTTGCTTAGTTTTGTTCATATAGCCTCTTGTTGCGTGGATTATTTCACGACACAACTGCTAATTAATATCTGTTACATTCTATCATGTCCAAGCTCATTTTGTGCGGTAAATGTTCGAAAGTTTAGCCTCACATGGCCTAAAAGTTATAGTTTGGAAACCGTTGCCAACTAACTACATGTTCGCGTAGCTAGAGCGCATTTGACATCCAACCCAGCTCTACAGTCATTCGCGCAAGCTGGTTGTACATTGGAGGTGCCTCTGGCGTTCTAACTCTGCAAGTTGTTCCCAAGCTATGTAGAACGACAAACAGCGAAGCCACAGCTCATGTTTTAGCTTCGCTACACACATGTACATTTTTCATTCATACAGAAGATCTTCTCGTTTACATGTGTGATTTTGGCATTCATCGTCTCCGGCTCTGAAAAGCATGGTAACAACCATTTACACAAATTTGACGACCTTATTGGTAAGCAAAGCTCAAAAAGTATTTGAATATTATGAAAGAAATGTTCGATATATATATTTCCGTTGGCATATATTTGTTGCGAAAGGTTGCGAATATTGTTATTTCACAACAACAATTAAATACACAATTTTTGACATCATAAAACTTTAATATAGAATTGAAATTTTAATCGATTGTGCTTAGCGTGCGTGTACGTGTGAGAAAGCGGAGAGTGAAAAAAAAATGCTACGAGACGCCGACCACGCTACTGTGGCTGCTGCTGGTTCTCGACGAGTGGAGAACGTATGGGCGACAGAGTAGAGAGAAATGAATTTGAGTGAACACTGCCTTTCGGAGGTAAAAAAAGTAAATAAACTGTTGGTTTGGCAACAATGCTTGTCGTTCGCATGAATCGTGGAACTGGTGGAAGTATGGCTTCGAAGAATCAAGCAAGAGAGAGTTGCGCCGATCTGGCTCTCGCATGCTCTTGCTGCTTGGTTTATGCTGCTGGCTGGTGTGGTAAACTTCTAGATATAAGCATGCGTTGTATTCCGTTCTCCATAAACAGAGAACGATGCGACGTTTGCGTTTTGTGCACAAGCTGTAATCGGGTATGTGCGGTGCGGGTTTTAAATTTAGTTTATGCTTGTGGGGTAACAATTATTTTAATTGACCGAATTTTAATCTCAGCCTACCCGTTCCAAGAACAGGTCGAACATGCGGAGGAGGCGCCTCTGGTCGAAATCGGAAAGCGTTAGGACTGTTCTTCCGCGCTAAAGTATGCATTATTGATCGCCTACATAACTATGACAGTATTTCTCCAAAGAATAGCATATATTTAAAGAAGGAAAATCTCTGATTACATTGGTGGCAGCTGTAATGGCAACCAATCTTCATAACAGCATGTCTCGAAAGAATAGCTCATGCTTAAAGAAGGAAAATCTCTGATTGAAATACCATCAGACATTTTTTGTGTTAGTTGGTATGCATCATTAGCCTCTTCACTAAGCACATTCTATGACTAGGACTCATATATGTAGCCGCTCTGGTTAGTGAACGGGTAGTCATGCTGAGGGTTACGGGTTCGATTCTGCCTCGTGCTAGAAAATTTTTGTAATATAAAATTCCTTGACAACCGCGGGCATAAAGTATCTTCCTGCCTGTCACACGATATACAAATGCAAAGTGGTCATTGGCAGAGAAGGATCTCAATTAATAACTGTTGAAATGCGTATAGAAGCTGAAAGCAGGCTTTGTCTCAGTTGGGACGTTACGCCAGAAAAAAAGAAGTACTATAACCCATTTCCTGCATTTTTGCGATTTCAGCCTTTTGTGCATTCAGCCTTTTGAAATTCAGCCTTATGTTACTTCAGCCTTTCGTGTTCAGCCTTTTGTGCATTCAGCCTTTTGAAATTCAGCCTTATGTGCATCCCAAGAAATCATTGTCATTGTCGTTGCCTGATTGATTCCGGGATTCAGAAAAACTTAATTAGAAGGCACATAATGTTGGTAATTGACAAGTTTAAAGATGAATTTGTAAAAAAAAAATCGCGTTCTGGTTGGATTCGAACCCACGACGCCGTATTAGCTAGACCGGCGCTTTAACCAACTAAGCCACAAAACAGGCAATGATTCTGTGGAATAGAAAGCCAAACCTAACCCGAATCCACACCATGAACACTCCTTTTTTTCACAAACCATCTCTTATTCGGCTTAGATGCCAATCCTTGGGTAAAAAGACAGCTATTCTTCTTCTTCTTCTTTTATGGCTCTACGTTCGCACTGGGACTTGGCCTGCCTCTCTTCAACTTAGTGTTCTTTGAGCTTTTCCATAGTTATTAATTGAAGGGCTTTCTTTGCCTGCCATTGCATGAATTTGTATATTGCAAGCCCAGGGAGTCGAGAAAATTTTCCCGACCGGAACGGGAATCGAACGCGCCGTCTCTGGATTGGCGATCCAAAGCCTTAACCACTAGGATAACTGGAGACCCCTATTAAACCCCTATAAAAGACAGCTATTATAAAGGTCGTATCAGGTCACATGATCTAATCGAAAATTCCTTGTGATTTCCCGAAGAAAACATTCAGGAATACCAGCTGGAATTCTTGCGGCTCCTTATGTGTTCATTACATGAATTTCTCCAAGAATTCCTCCCGTAGATCCTCTTGGAATTTTCTAAGAATGCCTACTAGCGTGGCTCCAGTTTTTTCATGTTTTTTGCAAGAGTTCTTCTTGGAATTTTCCCAGGGATTTTATCAGGAAATCATCCAGGAATTCCTCCAGGGATGCCTAGTGGGGTTCTTCCAGAAATTCTTCCTGTGCTTTCTCCAGGTATTCCGCCAAAATTCTTCAAGGGTTTTCTCTTGAAGTGCTTAAGAAGTTCTTGCTTTAATTATTCTTGGATTTTTTAGTTGCATTCCTCAAACAATTCTTGCTAAAAAGAAAAAAATCAAAATAGAGATTCCTCCAGAAATTCCTTAAGAGATTGTCCTTCAGGAGTGTCTTTTGGAATTCTTCCAAGAATTTTTCGTAATATTCCTGCAGAAAATCCTCTTGAGATTCCTTTTGGAATTCCTGCTGGCCGGGGATATCTAGATATTCCCTTCAGAAATTCGTAGTGGGAATGATTAAGGAATTATTACTGGGATTGCCCAAAAAAATCCTTCTGGAAATTATATAGGGAAAATTATAGGGAAATTACCAGCGGGAAGTTATTGCGAAATCCGAGTAAGAATTCCTATAATACATTTCTGAAGGAATCCCAGCTGGAATGTAGAAATTCCTAGATAAATCACAAGATTCCTAGGATTTCTCCAAGGATTTATTCATGAATTTCTTCAGAAATTCCTTCTGGAATTCCTCCGGAAATTCCTACTGTAAACCCCTTTTGGATGTCTCCTATGGTTTGCCAGGAGAGCCTGTTAGTAGTCTTACAGAAATTCTTCTTGTGACTCCTCAATAGATTTCACCCATAATTTCAGCGATTCTTCTAAGGACTCCTCTCAAAGTTACTCCTGACATTCTTCCAGAAACTCCTCATGAAATAGTTCTAGTAATTCCTGCTGGGATCCCTCCAGTGTTTTCTTCAGGGATTCCTACAAGTATTCTTTAAGTAAAAGCTCTTGGGATCACGTCAAAAATACTTGTATGATTTTTTCCTGACTGGCAAAGTTACCACAAATATCAAAATTACACCATTGTTACAATTAACTGTAAGGACTTCCACTTGTTTGAAATTACCTTTTAATTGCGATTTTACTGTCTACCCCCGTTGAACGACAGTTCATGGGAAACCAACGTGCGAAAAACACACTGATGGCAACCCTTTTTTTTGCTGTTTTGTTTTGATTTTGCGTTCCGTTTCACTCCGTTCCATGAGCGTTTGAACCATTTTTAGTTTAAACGATGTGCAGACTAGAGGAGGTCAAATTAAAAAGTGTTCAGATTACATGAGGTCAAACCAATGGAGGTAGACGGTAATAAAAATATGTTTATCACACTTTCATCATGCATCCATGATCCCATTGTTGAACATTGGCATTACTTGAACTGTCTGAACAAGACTGCCAGATTTTTTTTTTACATTTCATGGGCGTTCTGTGGGTTTCGAGGGTTTTCATGAGCGTTACGGGAATGTTCCAGGGCTGTTCCAAGGGGCTTCGTATGGTTTCCAGGGTGCTCCTTCCAGGGGGTTTCAGGAGCGTTCCATGAGATTTTAGTCGTTTTCAAGATACATTTATTTCACCGGCGTTCGAGGAGGTTCCATGTGTTTTCCAGCGGCTTTTCAAGCGGTATTTTCAAGCGGTTTCAAGGATGTTCCAGGAGTTTCAGAGACCTTCGAGGGGATTCAGTTTGTTCCAGGGTTTCAGGGGTGTTACAGGGAGTTCCACGGGCGTTCCAGGAGATGTCAGGGGCGATGCAGAGTGTTTCGGGTGGCATTAAGAGATTCCAGAAGGTAACATGCGCGTTCCAAGGTTGGTCTAAGGTCTCAGTGGGTATCAGAGGCGTTCTTATGTTTTTCTGCGTTTTTCAGGGACTCAGGGGTGTTCCAAGAATTTCAGGCGTTTTCACTTTCAGGGGCGTCCGAAGATGTTTCAGGGGTGTACCAGTGGATTTGATGTGTTTTCAAGGTGGTTTCAAGGTGTTCCAGGAGGCATCAGGGGCGTTCCAGGGATGTTCTATGGGAATCAGCTCGTTCCAGAAGTGTTCCAGGGGCATTCCTGGGGATTTCATGGGCATTTCAGGTTTTTTTATGGTTACAGAAGTGTTTCAGTGGGTTGTAGAGCGCTTCGGAGATGTTCCAAGGGTTTCAAGGATTTTCATAAGGGCTCCAGGATCATTCCAGGGGTTGCAGGGGCGTTCCAGTGGGTTGCAGGGCATTTAAGGTGCATTACAGGGTGCTTCAGGTTGTTTTAGGAGACTCTGGGAGGATTCAGGTGCGTTTTATGACAGTTCTAGGGGTCTCAGTGTGTTTCAGGAACGTTTCATGGGTCTTCAAGGAGGTTTCAAGGGTTTCCGAGTGGATTTTAGGTATTTTCAAGCGATTTCAGGGGTGTCCCAGAAATCTCAGAGACGATCCAGGGGTTTCAGTTTGTTCCAGGAGTGTTCCTGAGACATTTTTGGGGATTTCAGGAGCGTTCCAGGGGTTTTCAAATGGTTTCAGGGGTGTTCCAGCGGGTTTCAGAGCGTTCTAGGGTTGCAGTGTGTTCTAGGAGTGTTCCAAGGAAGTATTAGGAGTGCCAGAGACTTTTCGGGTGATTCCATGGGCTTTCATAAAGGTTCCAGGGTCGTTCCAGTGGATTTCAGGAGTGTTACAGGGAGTTCCAGGAGCGTTCCGGGAGATTTCAGGGCGATGCAGGGTGTTTAAGGCGATTTTAGGAGATTTCAGGAGCTTACTTGAGCGTTCCAGGATTGTTCTAGGGCCTCAGCGGGTATCAGGGGCGTTCCTAGGTTTTTTTGCGTTGTTCAGTGTTTCAGGGGTGTTCCAGGGGATTTTAGGCGTTTTCACGGGGTTTTCAGGGGCATCCGAAAAGGTTTCAGGGGCGTTCCAGGGGATTTCATGTGTTTTCAAGAAGGTTTGGGGGTGTTCCAAGAGGCATCAAGGGCGTTTCAGGGACATTATTGGAAGATTTCATGGGCATTCCAGGTTTTTTAAGGGTTTCAGAAGTGTTTCAGTGGGTTGTAGAGCGCTCCAGAGATGTTCAAAGAGTTTCAAGGATTTTCAAAAGGGCTCCAGGATTGTTCCAGGGGTTGCGGGCGTTCTAGTGGATTTAAGGGAGTTTAGGGAAATTTAAGGGCTTTACAGGGTGTTTCAGGTGGTTTTAGGAGATTCTGGGAGGATTTAGGTGTGTTCTATGGCTGTTCTAGGGGTCTCAGAGGCGTTCTAGCGATTTTAAGGGTGTTCAAGGGGGTTTCAAAGGTGTTCTTTGGGTTTCAGAGGTGATCCAGGGAACCTTTCAGGGCATTCCAGGGGGTTTCAGCGATTTTTCAAAGACATTCAGTCTCAGGAGTGTCAAAAAAGTTCAGGATTGCTTTCAGAAGGGTTTCAGGGGATTTCAGGTGGTTTCAAGGGCGGTTCAGGGGTTTTACAGGCGTTCCAGTGGATTTCAGGGAGTGTCAGGGACGTAACAGGGGGATTTAGAGGGTTTCTAGTAGGGTTTCGTGCTTTTTTGGGTTATGTTTAGAGTTATTACAGTGGGCTTCAGGGGTTTTCAGATGATTTCAGGTGTGTTTCGAAACCCCTTCAAACCATTTAAATTAGTTTTCAAACGCCTTAACATCACTTGATCTCTCAAAAACTTCTTTGAACGCCCCCCAAAACCCTCTGAAATGTCTTGAAACGCTTAGGTACGCATTGATACCCCGCTGAAACACCCCGAAACCACCTGAAATCTCCTAATCTGTCCTGAACTTCTATTGTAATGGCTTGAAGCTTCTCTAAAATAGTCCTGAAATTTCTAGGAACCACTGGAACAACCCTGGATCCTCCTTGATAACGTCCAGCAATTTCCAGAAACGCTTTCCAATTTCCCCTGAAATTGAAATCACCAGAAACCATCTGAAAAGCCTCGCAACTCCTCTAAAACCTACTGAAACTTCCTAGAAAGTTTCACACTTTCGGGAGTATCCTCGAAACTTGTCTGAAACTCTAATGAAATCTGAAACTTTTAAATGAATGATACGAAGTTCAAGATTTTGTCTACGTTGACATGTAACCAAGGGTTAGAAGGGTCAGATACTACAGATCACAAATGTACACATACGTTAAATATTTGCTGACATTGGCAATGGCGGTTGGTTATATCGACTATGCGAACATGGGTAGTATTTCCAACATAGATCCTATTTATTTCAAATATAATGTAACGCTTGTTCCAATAAGTGTTGTACAGTCGGGACTTAACACGGTGCCACTAATACGTACACCATAATATCTGGATTATTTTACAGTTAATTGAGCTGGAATTTTGTGTCTGGTTAAAAAAAACTGAAATAAGATAATCATCCTTCAAAAATCAGTTGAATTTGTTGGCACGCAGTTGAAATACAGTGGACGTAATGTGGGTGGTACCGTTTTGTAGGAATCCCGACTGAAGTTGTGGTCAAAACAAAATGCGTTTTGAAACAACTTAAAATATGTTTGATTTTACTATAATTTTCAAAACAGACGAGTATTGACAAAGCCACATGCAAAACGCTGTCACTGCTAGGTGGATTCATATTCTTCAGAGGTTTTGTAAAACATCGACGATTCTTTGTTGGAAAACTTGTTTCCAAACCCTATTGAATCTTGTTTCAAGTCAGGAAGTTCGGAAAGTGTTCAATCATCAACCCGTCATTTTATCAATTTCATTAGAATCCACCTGAAACATTCCACCACGGCAAGTGTGTTCTTAGCCAAAGAAAGACGTAGCCACATATTCAAATTTGCTTTTCCCCCCAGATGTAGGAAAACAAAGGAGCAATTAAACTAATAAAACCGCGCACCGCTTAATCGAAACCGATAAAACTCAAATGAACGATGCGTTGTTGGTTCCGCCTGGAGAATGCTGTGTCGTTACGCGCGTTACTGTTGTGTGATTCCAGCTAAAGCTAGACTATTCATATATGCACTGAGAAGAGCACACACGACGACGCCGCCGATATCGGCGGCAGGCACGTTTTGCTTCGATTGCGCACCTCCTTCGTTTTTTTTTCATTCTGACAGCTGTAGGTACTTAGCCTCTCCTAGTAGTACATACTAACTGCGAACAAGCACACTTAATTAACGAAATCGACTTTGCGCGCACTCTGCCTCTGCCTGTTGCTGCACCACACTTGTTGTTTGTTTTCCGAAGACGAGTGTTGTTGAGGAAGCACCTTCCGTTGTGTTATTATCGACTGTGAGTTCATAGACTCAAGTATGTATCGACAGTATCGTTGTAATGAACCTGGCTCGGTATGGGACAGTTTCCGTCTGGAGGATTATTTGAGCGGCGGTTGAGGAGACATACTCACGCACGGGGACATCTACGGAGGAATCATTCATCCGACATACCTCTTACCACAGGAGCTTACTTGTGTGACCCCGTCCAAATCCACCCATATCGCCCATTCACCGACCTTCAATTGGTCAGCTGCAACACCACCAAATGGCTACGAGAGCCAAATTTCCATTTCTTCAATCGTTCCCGCCTGAATCGAACCCGAACTCCCGCTCGCCGCCGTCGCTACACCCCGCAATCATGCGTCCGTACCTGTGCCTGTACCTGTACCTGTTCTACCCGTGTTTGTATTGGAGTTACTCTGCTGCCAAAACCGTGTCCCCCCCAGAATACGAACACGATTGATTTAAATCCTGAAGATTTCTTGTTTTTGATTTCAGGCACCTACGGGAGCGGCTCGGCCGACGGGGCCTGCAGTGCCGACGATCTGGACTGCATCGCGCACCACGATCACCTCGGGATGGAAGCGATCCGGAGTCTGCACCAGCAGCTCGATGACGACGACAACGGGGACATCGACCTGTCCGAGTCGGATGATGTAAGTGTGATAGAACCTTGTAGCTTAGCCTTAAGTTTTGGTATGTTTTGGGTCATCCCAAATATCTTACAGCGCAGAAGTTGAGATCTGCAACTTTATTAGTAGCTTTTGCACTGTAAGATCTTTTTTTTTTTATCTATTATCAACGAGATAGTTAGCCCGGGGCTAATAAATCTCGGGATCCACGGTTTCACTTGCCCTACGAAGTAGTAATCATTCTCATTTTGTTATGTCGGGACTAAGAGTTGATCCCAAGTCCTCGGCGTGATAGCCAAGAGTTTCAGCCATTACACCAGGACCGCTTCACATTATTTTTTTTTATAGAATGAGAAAATCTGCAACAGATACCCAAGAGGTGGTTCCTCGGGTGATGTGGGGATCGACCCACTAAAAACTCATTCTCTCTCTTCCTTACCTTCGCGGTACGCCCGTTAGGGATGACTTCGAGAAGGGGGGGACCGTACATGAGTACACTCTAATAGTAAGCGTTCCACCAGCTACCGCTTTAAGTTGTTCACTCTCCCCTGGAGGCTCGGGTCCTGGCTAGTACTTAGACTACCCGTTGAACTCAAGCTCCTGGATGGGGAAGGGGGGCCAACTCAACTAGCTGTTGTTCGGCTCGCCATTTACTCTGTAGTTCAAGTACGATTCGAGAAACCCAGTGGCGATTCCCTAACCTCAACTCTACCTGTTCAACGAATGCAAATTCTTGATTTTTCGCAATAAATTGGCGTATAATTTGTAGAGAATGACGAGAATAGCCGTTTCCGCTCATTTTCAATTTGATTCGGATCCTAAATTCTCCGTAAATGCAACTTTTAGGGTCGTTGAACAGGTAAAAAGTGAGGTTACGAGACGCCACTGGCAGAAACCGTGGAAGTAACGGAGTTCCACTTGTCCGCCCCCATACACATCCTTTCAACAATGTTGTCAGGCGTGATATCTCTACCGCATACCTCCTGCATACTCGACCTTTGCTCCACGAAACGTGGACATTCAAAGAGCACATGCTCCGCGGTCTCGTCGCAGTCTGCACACTCCGGACATTCGGGGGAGCCTGCGTGTCCGAATCTGTGCAGATACCACCTAAAGCACCCATGGCCTGATAGAAATTGAGTCAAGTGAAAATTCACCTCGCCATGGGGCCTGCTCATCCACTTGGACACGCTCGGTATGAGCCTGTGTGTCCATCTACCCTTGCTGGAGGAATCCCATTCGCTCTGCCACTTCAGCATAGACGAGGTTCTGGCGATACGCCTCGCACCTCTTATGCCGCGTCGCTCGAAGCATTCTTCATCCTCTGCCACCACTAAAGCTATGGGCATCATGGCCGCTAGCACCGTCATTTGAGACCGTGCGGTATGCGCTCACCACCCTAAGGCACATCAGCCTGTGGGTACTCTCAAGTCGCTTCACGTTTCGGTTAACCACTAGCGCCTTCGACCATGCAGCAGCGCCATACCGTAGTATGGAGACCGCTACTGCCGCGAGCAGCTTACGCTTACTCGAGACTATTGCCGAGCTGTTTGACATTATCTTTGACAATGCCATTATCGCCATGCTTGTCCTTTTGCAGGCATATTCTACGTGGCTTCCGAATTTCAGCTTATCGTCGATCATGACCCCCAATTGCTTCAGTGAGCGCTTAGAGTTGATCGTGCATCCACCTGTGGTGACCACTGCCTGCTGTTCAGACTTGCGGTTGTTTACCACCACCACCTCCGTTTTGTGGTGCGCGAGTGCCAAATGTCTCGACCTCATCCAATCCTCCACAATGCCAATTGCGTGAGTTGCTGTCAGTTCCACTTCCTCTATCGACTCGCCGTATACCACGAGGGTAATATCATCGGCGAAGCCGACCAGCTTTACGCCCGGTGGAAGTTTGAGCCTCAATATGCCATCATACGCCGCGTTCCATAGTACCGGGCCCAAGATGGACCCCTGCGGTACCCCTGCGGTGATTTTGTAGCTCTTCTCGCCTTCCTCGGTGTCATAGATTAGCACTCTATTCTGGAAGTAGCTCTCCAATATCCGGCATAGGCTAACCGGGACTCCTAGATGGTGTATTGCGCACTCAATGGCGGTCCAGCTGACGCTGTTGAACGCATTCTTATTATGCGGAAATTTAAAAATTTGGATCCCGGTGCGGAAATAACGCGCATGGGGCTATCCCCGCATAGAGTAAAAGCTGCATAGTATGCGTTGCCCATTGCTTTTCAGATTAGAGACAACTGTCATAAAGAAAGAGATGATGGTCGAAATCGGTAAGATTTTATTTTCAACTAGTTTTCAATTATGTCCGAAGGTAAGAACAAAGAATATATTGGAAATATTGTTGTTTAAATGTGTACCAGAACAAGTACAAGCCACAAATAATTCAGTATTGAGTCCAGACTATGTAGAACACGATGTTTCCGTATCTACTGGTCTGTTTAGCATCACAAGATTCTGCTAATGACTCATGATACACGTTGAGACATGGTTGGGCAACATTGAAATCTATGTAATTCATTATGCAGAATGAAACACTAAATGACAAAACCACACAATCACGGGTTCAATGGCATTTTCTACAGCTGCTGGATCAAATTGGGAGCCGTTTGGTTGTCAAATGTCTAAACAATGATAGGTTTTGCTCAGCCGTCTACGATCTGACAGAAGGAAAATTTCCGAGCTCCCGGCTTTGAATTTTCCCACAATCCAAACTTTTCTTGCAACGCGTAATAACGTCCAGCGTGACGACCGCGCAATAGCGGATTCCTGTTCGCTTCTTTTGGAGCGCTCTTTCGGCCGTTTTTGGTTACAGCCCTAATAGCGTCCACCGTCGATCGACCCTTCCGAAAGCCGAACTGGTTATCCGAGAGACCAGAGTCATCGGGTTTCTCGGTATAGACCATCAGCCTCGACAGAATGATCCGTTCCAACAGTTTTCCGGCGGTGTCCAGCAGGCAGATAGGTCTGTATGCCGACGGGTCGCCAGGTGGCTTCCCGGGTTTGGGCAGTAGAACCAATCTTTGCCTTTTCCACCTCTCCGGAAATTCGCCTCTGTCTAGGCACATCTGCATATCCATTCTGCTGAACATGTCAGGCTTAGCCTCGATGACCGTCTTGATGGCTAATGTCGGGATACCGTCCGGACCCAGAGCCTTGTTCAACTTAAGCGACTTCGCTATTGCAATGAGTTCGTCGTTCGTCACCGGGGCTACCTCGCTATGGCCGGTTTGGCTATAGGGAACGGGGGCCCATGGTCTTGTATCGTGGCGCGGGAACAGCGTTTCCACGATCTTCTGCAGCATCTCTGGGGAGCGTTCTGGGGGTGCTGACGCGCCCTTCGTTTTGGCATTATTTTCACATTATACTTACTGCCGTGTGTAGCATAATTGTCCCATGTTAATAGGGAATCCCATAGAACATGAGACAACTATGCTGCATATGGCAGCGTAGTTACGATTCTATATGTAACTTTGTTCACTGAATCTATTGGAAGCACAATATACATTTAGAGATCATATGGGATATTTCAGGTCATCCAGACTGTCATGGAGTTCAGAATATAATATCTACTTTCGTAACTAAATCTCTTTTTGCTATTCAGAGTTATATAACAAGTTTTTGTCAATTACTGAATGAGCATTGATCGAACAGATACTGAATGAGCATTAGAGTGGGTCAACGTTGTATGGAGAAACTTAAAATTTGATCGTATCAACCCGGAACAAAGCTTTTTCAATCTCTATTAGCGCCCAAAACAGCTGTGCAAAATTTAAGAGCGATTGGTTGCGTCCCCGTATTCCGCATTGCAATTCAAGTTTGTATGGAAGTTAGTATGGGAAAACGTCCTTTTTTGCATTTTACTCATTAGTTAAATTCTTTTGTCTTATACCATATAACTAATGACGTTCAAGTATAGCCTACACACTTAGTTTTTTCTGCCGACTGTCAGCAAAATAATTGGCGAGATCTGCACAGCCGAGCGCTCAGCAATCATCTCGGCAAAAGTTCAAATTGCTGTGCGATCGGCATTCTTGTATTTTGACGAAATGTCAAATGTTGCTGAAATCCCGGCAAAAATGTTGCTGTCTGCTCGGCAAAAAAAAAATCAAAACAAATCACGGCTTGCCGAGTGATCAGTAAGTTGAAACATTTCATGAATTCCCAAAATGCCAGTGGTTTTTCCTGGTTTACGGACAAATTTGTCTGTTTGTAGCCTTTTGTCATAAACTCAACATTGTTTTTGGATAATTAATTTTATTGTTGCGATTGATATTAAACCAAATATTACAGCGAAATAACTGATTTGCTCCGTCACTTGAAACACGGCTGGTGAACTAGAAGCGGTGATTACCATGCCGCTGCAGCTCGTCGAAATTACGTCTGACAAGGAGTCTGCTGCAAAAATATGTAAAAACAGGTCCCACACAGCAGATTCTTACCTTGATTCTTACATTATTTGCTCTTAAAACTTCCACGATACTGCCAACTCAGACACCAAAACTTGAATTAAAATCGTTTAAAATCTTGACTCGAGCTACATTCCCTAAAAACCTGCAAACACTTGAATTCAAGATGGTGCTAAAGAAAGATGCAAAGTGACAGCAGCTTTACTGAATATCAGCAAAACTGAATGCATTTGCCGAGATTTCGTCAAACGCGTTTGCTGATCTCGGCAAAAACAATGATTGCCGAATAGTTCAGTAATGTTTTTTTCCGAGTTTCGGTATTTTATGTTGTTGTTATGTATTCTCAGTAATTATTTTTGCCGAATATCAGCAATAAGAGTATAAATTGCTGAACAATCGGCAATTTATTCAGTTGCCGTTAGATCTCGGCAATTTAGATTGCCGAGATCGAGAATCGGTTTTAAGTGTGTAGGATGTGCCGAAAAACTTTGTCGAAGACCGCAAAGTGATCCGACGCTTGTGAAAAAAGTTATTCGCCTGATAACTCAGGCAAAAATTGAGATTTTGTTATTGATGTTATTCCTTTACATGTTAATTGATTGATTGATTGATTTGTCTTTATTAAATAGACTTTCAGCCCTTGGCTCTTTACATGTAAAATGTTAAGCACCACCGGGCAATCTGTAAGTTATAACTTTTTTCACAAGTGTCGGATCACTTTCGGCATATCTTAAGCTATTCTTTATCGTCATTAGTTACATGGTTTTAGACGAAAAATTTCAATTTATGGGAAACATGCAAAAAAGCACGTTTTCCCATACTATATTTCATACAAATTTCAATCGCAATGCGGAATACGGGGAAGCAACCAATCGCTCCCAAATTTTGCACAGTTACTTTGGACGCAAAAGCTTTGTTGTTTGTGTGCCATCAGTAATCTCACGCTCCCAATTTCATCGTATTCCGTTCTTTTTGTTGCGTGCTCACTTCTAACAAAAATACAAAAATAGGAAACAAAACAAACAATGCTCCAATCCTTTGTTTTTCGTAGGATGAAAATGCGAGCCACATACTTCAGGTATCAGTAGGTCGGCTCCAGAGGTACGTTCTCCTGCATTTGGGAAAGCCACATGCTTAATAAGGGAACCAATACCCTATCTTCCTACAAACACCCACTACGGCCATATTTTGCAAACCTCAATACCAGCCTAAGGCACGGATAAAGTCGCTGAGTCATAATTTCTGCGTCCGAGCGACGGATAACGTGCGTTCGGCTCCCACTGTTGTTAAAAATCACAAATTTCACGTGATTTTGACTTTTGAATATTAAGAATATCACGTTCCCAGCGAGAATAATCATCGGTGATATATTAGACTGACCCAAATACGCAAATGTCAAAAAGTTCAACGGGACACCACCTAGAATTGTGCCTTTGTGAAAATAATAACCTGCGAAAGATTCATCTTTTGACTACTTTTTTTCTCGCCATACTAATGTAGACCGGTATTGTGACATATTTCTCTTGGAAAGGATCAATTTGGAATTAAAGTTTTCAAAAATTATGACATTTTACAAGATTTTTAGCTGTTTAGACTCATCATGACACTATCATGACACTCGTGAGAGCGAGATTTTGCAAGAAAATCTCGCGCGTGAGAAAGTGATTCAGAATCGCGCGCGAGTTTACTCACGCAGGAGCGGTTCATGAGTGAGCTTTGAGTGTGATTTTACCAACACTGGGCCAGTAGACGAAATTTCTTGCAAGCGACTTCATCCGGTCCAATCCAGGGTGACCTCTACATATGAAGGTGCTGAAGAATGCGTTTCCGTAAACAAACTGGAGCAATAACTCGGTCTCCTAACATGATGCATCCTTGATCGATCTGAAGATTGTCCTGGTGAGTCAAAAACTGCTAGGCCACCAATCTCCGTGGAATGTTTGGGCCATTGTTCGTTTATGTGAAGCCTAACTGAATCCAGAGCGGAATGCTTCGAGTTTTTAGAAGCGATCATTTCTGATCCCACAGGTAGACTTGATGTGGAATCACTGAGAACGGCTTGAACATTGGCTTCCATTTATTTGGAAGAAGCACTTCATCATCCTTGAAAGTAGAGGATCTTGCCCGCGATTTCCCAGGACAAAAATTCCGGGATATCCCGGGATCTGAAAAATCTCGAATCCCGGGAAATTTTTCCTAAATTCCCGGGATTTCCCGAAAACCAAAATATGACGATAATGTGATCTACTAAAACATAACTTTTCACTTTAAATCTTCTTTATCAATGTTGCCTTTTTGCCATCCAATTCTACGCTATCTCTGGTAGGTATAGTTTATTTTTTTTACTGACATTAAGCTTTTGATGAAAATCCTAGTAATTACACCAAAGATTTTTGACCGCATATTCATACATTCATTTTTCATTTATGTGGCGTTATGTTACATTAAACTGGATCAACAGGCAGAATATCGGAATGTGAAATCAAAGAATTTGTTTTATGCTATTACTAGATTGTTTTGGTTGTATTTCCGGAGTTAATGACCATGCTTAACATTTTAGTAGGAGATTTTGTATACTTTTTTTTTAACATGTGAAATGTGGAAACTTCTGCAAAGTTTTGCTAAAAAAAATCTAATGTACATTTTTTTACATGTTTTAGGATTACTCTCTTAGGAAATTGCATTGTTATATAGTATTCAGCTGCCCTGAGCAATTGCTTGCCGAATTTCCGATTAATGAAAATTCTCAAAATTTTCAGAGGCATATTATTCAGGAAACCTGATAAACAAGTCCCAACTTCTGCAGGAATTTGATAATCTCTGGGATATTTTTTGACGATACCGTAAAGATATTTCCTATGAAATTTATTGAGACATTTTCTTCTAAAGTCCAGACGAATTTTCCTGCAGAACTCAATTGAATATTCTGAGCAAGAATCACTGGAGCTAATTCAGACAATAGTTTTGACGACATTTTTAACCCTCGAGCGATCGCGCTGTTGCATTTTGTAGAACACGTTGAAAAAATCTCGCTTTTTGTACTCAGCATTAACGTGGTGCTGTCGCAGGTAGCCCACGGCGCAAGTTATGGGAGGTTAAGGTAATTTTGGGATTTATGTACAGCATACCGTTTTCAGATTTTCTGCAGAAATTAAAAAAAAATGCTGAAGGTTGTATTCTTGCCAAATATATTGAAAAATGATTATTTGAGTTTTGGGATAAAAATGTTGAGATGTAAATCATGAGTAAATTTTTGAAATATTTTTTTAAGATTTTTTGAAGGTATTCATATCAATTTTACAAGAAGTTTGTTGAGAGGGTCTGCCTTGAATTACTCTGGATTTTTTTACCACAGTTTATTTAATATATTTCACCAAATAATCTAATCGGAACCCACAAATTTTAACATGAATTTATTTCCAGTTATTACTTAACACGTTTTCTTAAAGAAAATACAAAATGCTGACAAAAAAATCTTCAAAAATTTCCGTTTGTAATTCTCCATTCTAACCTTTTCCATCTAAACTCCATCAGAAAAAAAACTCTAGTTTGTTTCCAAGAATAGTTCATATAAAAATTGCTGTAGGAATTCAATTAAATTTTATTTTTTTATCTGTATTAACGAGATTTTTAGCCCTGGGCCAGTTCATCTCGGGACCCACGCTTTACTTCCCTTCCGAAGGAAGAACTCACATTTTATGAGTTTGTCGGTAGTGGGATTCGATCCCACGTCCTCGGCGCGATAGAAATCTTAATTTATTAATTCCTTTAGGAATGTAAACATTATTAAAAACATATTCGAGAAATCCAATGAAACTTTTTCTTGGAATTCCACTCAGATCGTATTCATGTCTCAGGGCAAATCATTTGAGATTTCTCTAAAAATATCAAGTTCTATCAAAAACTTTGATCGGGTGAATATGGCAGAATAACTAAAGTTAACCTATTCCGAAAGAAGATGAGTACTCTATTTGAAAATTTTCGAATTCATTGAATGTCTCCAATTGCCGTTACGCAATCAAATGTCTTTGAAAGTATGTATTTTATTTAGAATATAATAATTTATTGATGATCGAATTGGGTTTTCAAATTAAGAAAAATGTATTGATTTTTTGATTTTATACGAAAGAGCACCTTTTTCTGAACCACTATGATTTTTTTTTCAGATTTTTAGAACTTTATTTTGGTACCTAAAATCGATTTCGAAGAGATTTATCGAAATCACCTTTTGACAGCTGGGGAACTGCTTGACAGCTCCACCCAGTACAAAATGCGACGAGGGGTGATTCGACAAATCGCTCCCATACAAACTTCAAATTGATTTTTAAATAGGTTCCCGGGCACCAAAATTCATGAAAATTTGGATTTCGGCTCAGTTTTGCATGTAGATTAAGAATATGGAATTATCTCAACCCCGTCAAGAAGCCAATTTGATTAGAAATGGAAATTCCCGGGATTAAGAAAATAAAAATCCCGAATCCCGGGATGTTTTTCAGTCCGGGAAACAAGACCCTCTACATGAAAGCATGTCTGAACTCTTCAGTTTTCACGAATTGGATGTCGAAGTTGTACAGAAGCATCTGTGTTAGAGCCCAACATTGAAGTCGGTTGGCGGTAAACACGGAGATCGTCCTTCCTTGTTTGCAAACACCTTGAGTCGCGGTTTGTGAGATGATTCGTTTGAAGGAAGAATTTCCTACCGAATAGCATTTTATGAAATCGAGTTAGGCATCGTACACAAATTACGTAACGCTATAGGGGGAGGGGGGGAGTCTAGTTTAGCGTTACGAGCCATACAAAATATTTTTGGCTTTCATACAAAAAGCGTTACATGGGGGGAGGGGGGGAGTCTGAAATCGGTGATTTTAGCGTTACGTAATTTGTGTACCATGCCTTACAGCGAGCTAGGGACTTCCTTAACTTCTCTGTAATTCAGTTTTGCAGCGGTAAGAGATCATGAAATATGCGAAATAGACTTCACTGATCTGTTCGGAATCTGCGCCTATGATATCTGTTGATGCATCTGCTTCGACAATAATGTCCCTGTATGGGTCAAAATGGGTTAGCAAGCAACAGGTCTGATTAAAGACGCGTTTCGAATTTCTCGGACGATTTCTGACAGTTATCCGTCCATTTCCACTTTACGCGTTTCTTCAGCAAGTTGTTCATGGGGTGCTCGTACATGCTACATTTGCTCTACGAATCGTCCATAATAATTGATTGCTCCAAGGTATGAATGTAGCTGCGACCCGTTCTTGGGTACCGGCATCTGCGGAATAGCACTTGTCTAAGCTGGATCTAGTCTTAAACCATCTTGATCGATAATGAGTCCTAGCAACTTGATTTATGAGAGACCAAAGCGGCATTTATCAATCCTCTAATAAAATCCATAGGCCAGTGCTGAAAAATTCATTTCGTCATATCTAAATTCAATCTCCTACAGCTCATTTTAGAAGCTGAACCTGAAAATATGGTATATGGAAAACTTGGGCGGTTAGACCAGTTCTGCAAGAAAAACGATATTTTTCGAATATTTAAGGTAAATGTCACGGACTACCATAGGCCTTGATCCTTTCCAGAACTTCATTAAGTCTTTGGTCATGCTCCTTCTTAGTTCAACCAGCAATAATGGTGTCATCCAGATACGGTTTAACTCCTGGCATGCCGGTGACCATACTGTCGATTATTCGTTGAAATGGGCCGACAGCGGACTTGATAGCTGGCAAGCGGTTACCCAAGTACACCAAAACCTCCATTTAGGTAATGAGTCGGGACTGCCTAAATAGAATTTTTACCTAAATGGATTCATTACCTAAATGGATTCAGTTTATTACCTAAATGGATTACAAGGTTGCAAAGAAGTTCAACAAGGGAGAGTTACTAGGAGATTTAAAGGAGATCATGCGGAGTTTCAGATGGCTTTCAAGGAGTTTCATGAGGGGGTGGGTTGCAGGAGGGGAGGGGCCTCAGGGGCGTTTTCGGGGGTTTTGGAGGATCTTAGATCAGAATTTCCATTCAAATGACTAGCTGGGCACGAAACACGAAAAACCTTGCCAAAAACTCTGCAAAATTCCGCCAGACTGAAAAAATATTGAATGTCGGGTCAAAGTCGGGTCAATTTTTATCGTATATTGGGCCATTGTTGGACCAACATCGAACCACTGTTGGGTCTATGTTGGGTTTGGTGGCCAAAATAAAAACAGGTGAATGATAGGTTGATGTCGGGTTTGACGTCATCAATGCTGGAGTTGATATCAATTGAATGATGGAAGGATGGTTGATTATCTCAATTTCAGCTGGAAATGACGCTGGATACTGACACTTTTCAACACTGCATGGAAGGGGGGGTGTTTAAGGGGCAACATTGCATCCCCCTCCCCCCATACCCACCCCCTAACACCACTCACTACTTATTTTCCATAAACCAATCTTATACCTAATCTTAAATACTCCAACTGATCTGAACACAATCAAATTCCATTTAGGTAACGTTACCTAAATGGAGGGACCTAAATAGATTTTACCTAAATGGATCCTACCTAAATGGAGGTTTGAGTGTAACACACTTGTCACAGAAGAGTTACGGCGGCGCAGGTTTTTGTTACTCAGAAGTCACTAAATACTTATTACACTGAACACTATAATACTGGACGGTCATCATGTTTCAGGTAGAGTTTCACTTTTGCTTTTGTGTACCTGCCAAGTGAGCTCTGGAATACGTCGGGGAATTTCAAACGAAACTTCTCAACAGTGTCTTGCGGCTTGATTTGATGACACGTAGATAACACTTTCGAATTCTTTATGGTAAGCAGCGCTATAAACTCTCCAACGATGTTGATTTTGTCACCGGAAGCGCTGATAGCTGCGATCTCCGAGGCTTCGATAGCTGGTTTCAAGAATGTTACCCAGGTCGACGTAGCGATACGTGATTTAAAATGTACAATCCAGTTGAAGAGTCGCGTGACTTCCATTGGATATGTCCTTTACATTTGCACTTACCACGAAAATGGTCTCTATAGAAGAATTTTTTCACGAAGTGTAGGTCGTCGCATAGTCATCATGAAGATTTCGGTTTCTTACCGATGTATTTTTACGGAACTGGTTTCTCTCGATCATGTTTGTGTTCTGCTTCAAATGATTGAACCGATGGCACTCCTCAACAATATATTCGAATGTTCGCTTCGAACCTTCCGCCGGTGGAGTAATTTCTTCAGCATCAAGCTTACTAACTAATCGTGTTCGAATGTCTACATCCCGTGGACACTAGGCCGCAGATGGAACGGAGAGCCTTGAGCTGGTAATGCGAAAGCTTGGAAAGCTGTAACGCTATGCAGTGCTAGTTCACGGAACATGAAAAATCGTTGCCATAGTTCTTGATGTACTGGAGACACAGGTATCTATCATAGAAGAGCGATGTCTGTCGGCCGTAGAGTTTCTTGAGTTTGTTCACCGCTTCATCCAGGCCATTATCGTGAGGATGCTTGGGCAGGATCCTGTTGACTTACCGCTCATGGATCGTGCCTTTGAGTGAGAAAAATAACTTGTGAAATATTCAGCTTTGTCGGTCACCTGGCGCAAACTATTTCAAGTTTGTATGGCGGTTTTAGGCCAAATACATGGAAAATTGGATGACCTCCAGGCCTTCTTTCAACACGCCGATTCATCGCGCTCGATTTGGCTCAGAATGTAATAAATGGCAGTTGATACTCTGAGGAGCAACTTTGTAGAAATTTAGTTGCGGTTTCAGCCAATGAAAGGAGGATAAGGATTTGTACTGTATCCTCTACATTGCCACTACCAGCTACATTATGAATCCGGAGACCTCCCGATGTGGCACATCTTTCATCAGCTCCGTCTTTTTCAAGGTCTTCAGGAACCTCTTCTTCGCTTTTCAGTGGTGTCCATCGAAGTTGCCCCAGTCTTCGCATCTTGCATAATGATCCGACGCAGCATCGAACCTATGTATGCCTTCAGATCCAATGTCACTGGCCCATTCGTACGGGTCATATGAAAGCCCAAACTGCTCGTCGCAGGTGCCAAATGCTTTACCTGGAAAATGCTCTACTAAGCTTGGCTTTGATGTTATTCCTCCGATCTGCAACGGTGGGAGAAAATTCGAACGTCGTTAACGTACACTGCGACGAAGATTTTTCCATAGGCATAAGTCGAACTCGGATGGGATGAGTCCCAACTTCTTCTACAGTGCGGCATCTAGCTTGATGTTTCAGTCCCTTGTTCAGGCGGTACACTAGTTGACATTCGCTGGGATTTACAAAGCATGGTGGCTGTTCCATGTATATTTCCCAGTGGCGTCTCGTAACCTCATTTTTTACCTGTTCATCGAACCTAATACTTGCATACCCAATTCCATTCTTATCATTTTCTACTAATTTCAAGTTGGTGTTCATGAAATTCAAGAATTTATACTTACTGAACAGGTAGATTTGAGATTAGGGAATCGCAACTGATATTTCTTTTCGATATCTCCTTGGAGGAACGTGATGATGGCATCCATCTGATCCACCAGGAGTTCGCGATAGCGCGTAAGCACACGTTCGCGATCAATTTCCACCACTGCAGATGACTTGAACTCCACATAAATCGCGGATTTAGACGCGGCAAGTGAGATGATTTCGTTTGAATTGAATGAATAACAGAGTGGGTCATAGTTTACATGGAAAAATGGAAAATTCAATGGTATCCCATCAGATCAAAGCTTTTTTGATCCCATTTCAGGACCCAGATAGGTGTACAAAATTTGGGCACGATCGGTTATGTCTACGTTTTGCGCATCGCGTTTGAAGTTTGTATGGGATTTTACATGTGAAAACGCACATTTGCATTACTCTTATAACAAGCTCGAATTTCTCTAAAACCATGTAACCGATAAAGTAAAAACATAGCCAGCCTAGCGTGTCCTGAAAAACTTTGTCGAAGACCGCGAAGTGATCTGATGCTTATGAAAAAAGTTATAGCGTTGGCATTGCTTGGTGAAACAGCATGATTTTGTTGCTATTATTATTCCTTTACATGTTAAAACATAAACACATGCATCCGGTTCGTTGGTTATAACTATTTTCACAAGCATCGGATCGCTTTGCGATCTTCAACAAAGTTTTTCAGAACATCCTAGGCTATCATTTTACAGTATCAGTTAAAAAGTTTCAGACAAACTTTTTCAACTTATGCCAAAAATGCAAAAATGTATGTTTTCCCATACAAAATCCCATACAAATTTCAATTGCAATGCGCAAAGTGTAGACGCAACCGATCGTGCTCAAATTTTGCACAGATACTCAGGACCCGAAATGGAACCAAAAAAGCTTTGATCTGAGAAAACTGTTCCGATGACCCACACTAATATTTATAGGATAGTACCTTCGAGGTGAACAGCTTGAGAATTACACATTATTTCAGCATATGTACTGTCTTCCGAGAAGATGTTCAACATTCATTGAACCATTAACTCCTGATTTGGCTCACTAGGTAGCGCAAACGTTTCCTCAAAGATTACCTATGACCGCGGTTTATGAGTCACAGTTCAAATGTAAAGGAAATTGATTTCTCCTAGGATTCCTACTTAGGATTTACCTAGAATTTCTCCCGGTATTCCACTCAGAATTCACTCATGAAATTCCTTCAAGTATTCTTCTAAGGATTCCTCCAGAAATTCCTCCCGGTATTCTTTCAGGGGTTTCTCCAGAATTCTTTCAGAGATTCTTTCTGGGTTTTCTTTAGGTATTTCTCCTGGGCTTCCTTCTGCGATCATCCCAATAATGGTTCCACTTGGGGTTCTTTCTTTGATTTCTCATCTTTACTTATTTCTTTAATAAATTCCACGAGGGACTCCTCGTGGGATTCATCCTGGGGTTTCTTTAGGTATTTATTCCGGGATTTCTTCAGGAGTTGCTCTCGGGATTCATTTTGGAGTTCCTCTTGAGATTTCTTCATTGATTTTTCCCAGGTTTCCTCTAGAAACTCCTCCCGAGATTCCTTCATTGATTTCGTCCTGGATTTTTCCTGTCATTCTTTCAGATATGCCTTCCAAAATTTCACCCGTGAGTCATTCATTCCTTCCGGGATTTTTTTCGGTTTTTTTTTCGGGATTCCTTCAGCAATTTCCATAGGGATTCTTATTCCGGTTCATTCCATTGGTCATCCCTAGGTTTCTTTTAGGAATTTATCGTGTGATTCCTTCACGGATTCATCCGTTGGGATTTTCTCCCGAGATGTTTTCATTGATTCCCCCTGGGATATCTTCAGGGTTATTTTCGGCATTTCACTGATTCGTCCGGAATTAGTTTAGGGATTTCTTACACAATTCTTTTACATTTTTTCCCGAGATTGCATCAGAGATTCCTCCAGGATTCTTCCTGGGTTTCCTTTTGGTATTTCTCCCAGAATTTCATTAGATTCCTCCCGGGATTTTCTCATTGATTATTCTCAGATTTCCTGTAGAGATACATTAAGGGATTCTTTAAAGGATTTTTACCGAGATTTCTTCTGGGATCTCTCCAGGAATTCCTTGTGATATTCCTGAATCTGCTCATTATTCCTCCCGGGAGTACTCTAGGATTTATTCTACGGATTATTTCAAATAGAGTTTCTGTTAGGCATTCCTCTAGGATTCTGCCTGAGCTTTCTCCTGAGATTCTTTTAGGTATTCCTTTCGAAATTCATTCAGGGATTTCTTCCGGACTTCCTTTAAGAATTTCTTCCAGAACTCCTTTGGAAATACCTCCTGGGATTTTGTCATTCAATTTCATTTTTTTTCTTTAAGGGATTCCTCCCAAGATGCATTTATGGAATCTTTTAATGATTTGTCCAGGGATTCCTTCAAAAATTTCTTCCCAGATAGCTTCCAACACTCCTGCATTGATTTCTCCCGGGATTCCTTTAGAAATTTCTCCCGGAACGGTTCCCGGCATTTTTTTCTTATATTCTTCCTGAGATTCATATAGGAATTCTCCTTGGAAATTTTTAGGGACCCCTTCACTGCCGTTCCACGCATAATTGTCCCATGTTGTATGGGATTCCCATATAACATGGGACAATTGGGCGTAGAACGGCAGTTCAGAGATTTCCTCATTCATTTCTCATATGATTTCCTGAAGGATTTGACCTAGGATTTCTTTAGAAATATCTCCTGAGTATTTTTTGACGATTTCACCAGGGGTTTCTCCTTGGATTTCATTAGAGATTCCACCAGGGATTTCTTTATTATTTTTTCTAAGATTCTTTTGTGGATTTCTTTCTACTTGTTTTATTTCTCGGGATTCCTTCAGCGATTTACTCGTGGATTCCTTCAGAGAATTCTTCCATCAGGGATTCCTCTCGAGACCTTCCTTCATTGATTTCTCCCGAGATTCCTTTGGGATTTCTTCCAGGATTCTTTCACGGATTATTCCCGAGACTGCATCGGTCATCATCAGGAATTTTCCCACGATTCTTCCTGGGTTTTCTTCCGGGATTTCTTTTGGTATTTCATCTCGAGAGTCGAGATTCATTCAGGTATTCTTTCAAGGGTTTTTCCAAGGATTTCTTCAGGAATTCCTTGTGAGCTTTTCCCATTGATTTCTTCTTGTTCTAGTATTCTTTCCAAAATTTATTTAGTGGGAGGGGGGATTCCTCCCGGATCCTTTCATAGAATATTTCAAAAATTTTTTCCGTGATTTAATCATTGCATTGGTTCTTCTCAGGTTTCCTTTGGGAATTCATCCCAGAATTCCTTCGGCAATCCTCACCAGATTCTTCTACTTATTCCAGGGATCCTTTCATGGATTCATCCTGGGATTCTTTTAGATATTAATGGATTCCTTTCATTATTCGTTCAGGTATTTGACCCGATATTTATTTAGAGATTTGTTCAAAGTTTTCTTCATTGCTTCTACAGGGATTTATTTAAGGGATTCTTCCCTCGATTCTTTCAAGGAGTTATTCTGAGTTTCTTTCTTCTGGAATCCTTTCGGCATTTCTTCATGAAATTCTCACATCATTTTTCCACTTGGGATTCCTTCCGGGATTCTTTTATGAATCCCTTCAGGATCCTCTCAAAGACTTCTCTTGAGACAAATTCTCGTTTTCTCGTCCAACTTTATTCGATGTAGCATTCACTAAGTTTAGATTTAGTTCAGATTACAATCATAGGTTTTATGTTCTACGTACGCAAGAACAGTTGCGATGACTCAAAAATATTCCAAAAACTAACCTCATCCAATCCCTCTCTCCATTCCACAGTTTCTCCGCGAGGAGCTCAAGTACGACAGCGGGTACGAGAAACGCCACCGGGCGTTCCACTTCAACGACGACATGCACATCTCGGTGAAGGAACTGTGGGAGGCGTGGCTCCGTTCGGAGGTGCACAACTGGACCGTAGATCAGACGACGGAATGGCTCGCGCAAAGTGTCCAACTGCCGCAGTACGTCCGGTTATTCCGGTTGCACAAGGTCACCGGTAAGGTGTTGCCAAGGTTGGCCGTGAACAACATGCACTATGTTAGCAACGTCCTGGGGATCAAAGATCCCATTCACAAGCAGAAAATCGCTCTGAAAGCGATGGATGCTGTGCTGTTCGGACCACCCAGAGGTAAGTGTCACGGGGGAAGAGTTCTGTGATGGTCAACTGTAATGCCGTCTAATTTCAGAAACCGGAACCCGGTGGAAGGATCTGCTGCTGGTGACGCTGCTGTTGACGGCCATCATCGGCAGTTGGTATGCCTATCAGCAAAACAAGAACGCCAAAATCCACCTAAAACGGATGGCCAAGGACGTGGAGGGACTGCTCAAGGCCGAGGTGGCGCTGAAGGACATGCAGAAGGTAAGTTCGGACAATGCTAATAAATCCGAGGATCAACTTAGGCTGACATTAATCCACTCCCCACAGGAACTGGAACGGGCCCGGCTCGAGCAGGAGAACGTCGACAAAGAGAAAATGGACTTGGAGCGGCGCCTCCGGGAGGCACCGTCCACTTCGTCTTCCAATTCGGACCTGGTGGTCCAAGAGCTGAAGCAGGAGATCGAGATGCTCCGGTCGGAGCTTTCGCGCGCCGAGGTGGAAATCAACGACCACTGCTGGACGCCCCCGCAGGGCCTCCAGAACTGGCTCCAGTTGACGTTCGAGCTGGAGAACAAGCAGCACATCCGCAAACGGGTGATGGCCGAGAAGCAGCTGATGCAGGCCCGGGAGGCCTGCGAGAAGCTGAAGAAGAAACGTTCCAGCCTGGTGGGGGCGTTCGTGTCCACGCACGGCAAGAGCATCGACGACGTGGACCGCAGCATCGTGGAGGCCCGGAATGCGCTGAACGACGTCACCAACGATCTGCAGGAGCGGATGCACCGGTGGAAGAACATCGAGAACCTGCTCGGGTTCAGCATTGTGAACAACAACGGGCTGGCCTACCTGGAGAACCTGCTGTACAATCGGAATAGCGTGGGCGGTAAGAGCTATCGATGTGAGTACTTGTGCGTTTGTTGTTAAATGGGAAGGGATCGTGGGGTTACTAGACTCACTATGTTCAAGCTCCTCTCAAGAATTAGTGGACACTCAAACCACTTTTTACGTCCGTTCCTCTAGGAGTTACCCGAGAATTCCTTCAGGAGTTCACCGGGAATTTCTCCAGGAGTTCCCCGGGAATTCTTGCAGGAGTTCCCCAGGAATTCATCCAGGAGTTTCCCAGGAATTCCTCCAGGAGTTCCGCTGGAATTCCTACAAGAGTTCCCCCAAGAGTTCCTCGAGAACTCCTTCAGAAGTTCCCCGGGATTCCTTAAGGAGTTCCCCGGGAATTGCTCAAAAGTTTCCTGAGAACTCCTTCAGGATTTCCTCGGGAATTTCTCCAGGTGTTCCCCGGAAATTCCTTCAGGAGTTCCTCAGGAATTCCTTCGGGAGTTTCTCGGAAATTCCTTCAGGAGTTTCTCGGGAATTCTTCAAGGAGTTACTTGGGAATTCCTCTAGGAGTTCCTCGGGAATTTCCTTCAGGAGTTTCTCTGGAATTCTTCAAGGAGCTACTTGGGAATTCCTCCTGGAGTTCCACGGAAATTCCTGCAGGAGTTCCTCGGAAATTCCTTCAGAAGTGCCTTGAAAATTCCTCAACGAATGCCTTGGAAATTCTACAAGAAGTTCCTCGGGAATTCCTCCAGGAGTTCCTCGGGAATTCCTCCAGGAATTCTTCGGGAATTTCTTCAGGAGTTCCTCGAAAATTCTTTCAAGAGTGCCGTGCAAATTCTTCCAAGAGTTCCTCGGGATTTTTCCAGCTGTTCTCCGAGTGGTCCTCCAAGATTTTTTTTGGGAATTCCTTCAGGAGTTCCTTGGAAATTCCTTCAGGAGTTCATCGGGAACTCCTTCAGGAATTCCTCGGAATTCCAGGAATTCCTTGGGAATTCTTCCAGGAGTTCCTCGAGGACTTCCTCAGAAATTACGCCAGGAGTTTCTAAAATTCCTCCGAAATTCCTTCAGGAGTTCCTTGGGAAGTCCTCCAGGAGTGCATCGGAAATTTCTCCAGAAGTTCCTAGGAAATTCCTTCAGGAGTTCCATGGAAAGTCCTCCTGGAGCTCCACTGAAATTCCTCCAGGAGTTCCACGGAAACTCCTTCATGAGTTCCTCGGGAATTCCTTCAGGAGTTCCTCGTGAATTGCTTAAGCAATGCCTCGGTGATTCCTCCAGGAGTTCCTCGAGAATTACGCCAGGAGTTTCTCGAAAATTCCTCGGAAATTCCTTCAGGAGTTCCTCGGAAATTTCTGCAGGAGTGCATCGGAAATTTTTCCAGAAGTTCTTAGGAAATTCCTTCAGGAGTTTCATGGAAAGTCCTCCAAAAGTTCCACTGACATTCCTCCAGGAGATCCACGGAAATTCCTTCATGAGTTCCTCGGGAATTCCTTCAGGAGTTCCTCGTGAATTCCTTAAGCAATGCCTCGGTAATTCCTCCAGCAGTTCCTCGGGAATTCCTCCAGGAGTTCCTCGGGAATTCCTCCAGGAGTTCCTCGGGAATTCCTCCAGGAGTTCCTCGGGAATTACGCCAGGAGTTTCTCGAAAATTCCTCCAGGAGTTCCTCGGAAATTCCTTCAGGAGTTCCTCGGAAATTCCTCCAGGAGTGCCTCGGGAATGCCTTTAGGAGTTCCTCGGGAATTCCTTTAGGAGTTCCTCGGGGATTCCTTCAGGAGTTCCTCGGGAATTCCTTCGGGAGTTCCTAGGGATTTTCTTCAGGAGTTCCTCGGGAATTCCTTCAGGAGTTCCTCGGGAATTCCTTCAGGAGTTCCTCGGGAATTCCTTCAGGAGTTCCTCGGGAATTCCTTCAGGAGTTCCTCGGGAATTCCTTCAGGAGTTCCTCGGGAATTCCTTCAGGAGTTCCTCGGGAATTCCTTCAGGAGTTCCTCGGGAATTCCTTCAGGAGTTCCTCGGGAATTCCTTCAGGAGTTCCTCGGGAATTCCTTCAGGAGTTCCTCTGGAATTCCTTCAGGAGTTTCTCGGGAATTCCTTCAGGAGTTCCTCGGGAATTCCTTCAGGAGTTCCTCGGGAATTCCTTCAGGAGTTCCTCGGGAATTCCTTCAGGAGTTCCTCGGGAATTCCTTCAGGAGTTCCTCGGGAATTCCTTCAGGAGTTCCTCGGGAATTCCTTCAGGAGTTCCTCGGGAATTTCTTCAGGAGTTCCTCGGGAATTCCTTCAGGAGTTCCTCTGGAATTCCTTCAGGAGTTTCTCGGGAATTCCTTCAGGAGTTCCTCGGGAATTCCTACAGGAGTTCCTCGGGAATTCCTCCAGGAGTTCCTCGGGAATTCCTCCAGGAGTTCCTCGGGAATTCCTCCAGCAGTTCCTCGGTAATTCTTTCAGTAGTTCCTCGGGAATTCCTCCAGCAATTCCTCGGGAAATCCTCCAGGAGTTTTCCGGGAAATCCTCCAGGAGTTTCCCGGGAAATCCTCCAGGAGTTTCCCGGGAAATCCTCCAGGAGTTTCCCAGGAAATCCTCCAGGAGTTTCCCCGGGAAATCCTCCAGGAGTTTCCCCGGGAAATCCTCCAGGAGTTTCCCCGGGAAATCCTCCAGGAGTTTCCCCGGGAAATCCTCCAGGAGTTTCCCCGGGAAATCCTCCAGGAGTTTCCCCGGGAAATCCTCCAGGAGTTTCCCCGGGAAATCCTCCAGGAGTTTCCCCGGGAAATCCTCCAGGAGTTTCCCCGGGAAATCCTCCAGGAGTTTCCCCGGGAAATCCTCCAGGAGTTTCCCCGGGAAATCCTCCAGGAGTTTCCCCGGGAAATCCTCCAGGAGTTTCCCCGGGAAATCCTCCAGGAGTTTCCCCGGGAAATCCTCCAGGAGTTTCCCCGGGAAATCCTCCAGGAGTTTCCCCGGGAAATCCTCCAGGAGTTTCCCCGGGAAATCCTCCAGGAGTTTCCCCGGGAAATCCTCCAGGAGTTTCCCCGGGAAATCCTCCAGGAGTTTCCCCGGGAAATCCTCCAGGAGTTTCCCCGGGAAATCCTCCAGGAGTTTCCCCGGGAAATCCTCCAGGAGTTTCCCCGGGAAATCCTCCAGGAGTTTCCCCGGGAAATCCTCCAAGAGTTTCCCCGGGAAATCCTCCAGGAGTTTCCCCGGGAAATCCTCCAGGAGTTTCCCCGGGAAATCCTCCAGGAGTTTCCCCGGGAAATCCTCCAGGAGTTTCCCCGGGAAATCCTCCAGGAGTTTCCCCGGGAAATCCTCCAGGAGTTTCCCCGGGAAATCCTCCAGGAGTTTCCCCGGGAAATCCTCCAGGAGTTTCCCCGGGAAATCCTCCAGGAGTTTCCCCGGGAAATCCTCCAGGAGTTTCCCCGGGAAATCCTCCAGGAGTTTCCCCGGGAAATCCTCCAGGAGTTTCCCCGGGAAATCCTCCAGGAGTTTCCCCGGGAAATCCTCCAGGAGTTTCCCCGGGAAATCCTCCAGGAGTTTCCCCGGGAAATCCTCCAGGAGTTTCCCCGGGAAATCCTCCAGGAGTTTCCCCGGGAAATCCTCCAGGAGTTTCCCCGGGAAATCCTCCAGGAGTTTCCCCGGGAAATCCTCCAGGAGTTTCCCCGGGAAATCCTCCAGGAGTTTCCCCGGGAAATCCTCCAGGAGTTTCCCCGGGAAATCCTCCAGGAGTTTCCCCGGGAAATCCTCCAGGAGTTTCCCCGGGAAATCCTCCAGGAGTTTCCCCGGGAAATCCTCCAGGAGTTTCCCCGGGAAATCCTCCAGGAGTTTCCCCGGGAAATCCTCCAGGAGTTTCCCCGGGAAATCCTCCAGGAGTTTCCCCGGGAAATCCTCCAGGAGTTTCCCCGGGAAATCCTCCAGGAGTTTCCCCGGGAAATCCTCCAGGAGTTTCCCCGGGAAATCCTCCAGGAGTTTCCCCGGGAAATCCTCCAGGAGTTTCCCCGGGAAATCCTCCAGGAGTTTCCCCGGGAAATCCTCCAGGAGTTTCCCCGGGAAATCCTCCAGGAGTTTCCCCGGGAAATCCTCCAGGAGTTTCCCCGGGAAATCCTCCAGGAGTTTCCCCGGGAAATCCTCCAGGAGTTTCCCCGGGAAATCCTCCAGGAGTTTCCCCGGGAAATCCTCCAGGAGTTTCCCCGGGAAATCCTCCAGGAGTTTCCCCGGGAAATCCTCCAGGAGTTTCCCCGGGAAATCCTCCAGGAGTTTCCCCGGGAAATCCTCCAGGAGTTTCCCCGGGAAATCCTCCAGGAGTTTCCCCGGGAAATCCTCCAGGAGTTTCCCCGGGAAATCCTCCAGGAGTTTCCCCGGGAAATCCTCCAGGAGTTTCCCCGGGAAATCCTCCAGGAGTTTCCCCGGGAAATCCTCCAGGAGTTTCCCCGGGAAATCCTCCAGGAGTTTCCCCGGGAAATCCTCCAGGAGTTTCCCCGGGAAATCCTCCAGGAGTTTCCCCGGGAAATCCTCCAGGAGTTTCCCCGGGAAATCCTCCAGGAGTTTCCCCGGGAAATCCTCCAGGAGTTTCCCCGGGAAATCCTCCAGGAGTTTCCCCGGGAAATCCTCCAGGAGTTTCCCCGGGAAATCCTCCAGGAGTTTCCCCGGGAAATCCTCCAGGAGTTTCCCCGGGAAATCCTCCAGGAGTTTCCCCGGGAAATCCTCCAGGAGTTTCCCCGGGAAATCCTCCAGGAGTTTCCCCGGGAAATCCTCCAGGAGTTTCCCCGGGAAATCCTCCAGGAGTTTCCCCGGGAAATCCTCCAGGAGTTTCCCCGGGAAATCCTCCAGGAGTTTCCCCGGGAAATCCTCCAGGAGTTTCCCCGGGAAATCCTCCAGGAGTTTCCCCGGGAAATCCTCCAGGAGTTTCCCCGGGAAATCCTCCAGGAGTTTCCCCGGGAAATCCTCCAGGAGTTTCCCCGGGAAATCCTCCAGGAGTTTCCCCGGGAAATCCTCCAGGAGTTTCCCCGGGAAATCCTCCAGGAGTTTCCCCGGGAAATCCTCCAGGAGTTTCCCCGGGAAATCCTCCGGGAGTTCCTCGGGAAATCCTCCGGGAGTTCCTCGGGAAATCCTCCGGGAGTTCCCCGGGAAATCCTCCAGGAGTTCCCCGGGAAATCCTCCAGGAGTTCCCCGGGAATTCTTCCAGGAGTTCCAGGACTTTTCGGGAATTTCTTCAGGAGTTTCTCGAGAATTCCTCGAAAAGCATTTGTAATTTGATGGAACTAGCTTGCTACAATTATTTGTTACATTTAATCATAAAGGACATAAAAAGAGTTTGTAGACTGTAGAACTACAATTGGGAAGAGTTCGAGTTATCTAATGCCGTACTCTAATTCTAAACCCATTTCTCTCACATTACAGCGCGCCTCTCCAGCAGCCAGGACGACCTAGATGACGACTCCGTGCAAGGTAAGCAGCTCAGCTTTGATAACTTTTCTGTGTTTTCATCCGAGTAACGTGCGCTCTCGTCCCAACGACGATGATGACGACGACTACCTATCTACCTATCCACCACCACCATCATCAGTTTTTTACTTCCAATGATTTTTACACTACTGGATAAATGATTCATCAGAAAAAAAAGAACACATCGAAAGCGTTTTTGGTTCATCTCTTTTTTTCGGTTCGGTTTTCTTTAGTTTTCAGTTTCTGGTTTTGTTTTTGTTTAAGTGTTTTGAATTACGGAAACCCTGCGCTTTTTTAAGGGTTCACACAGGTGTTATCAGTTGGAAGCGTTCTGAATCGTAGACGATTCTTCTAGGTGTAGAAAGATATCTGTGACCAATTTAGTGATAGATGGCACCGAGGCACTTGATTCTTATATAGCTTTTATTAGTACACCGTCACAAATATTCCTACATACACAGACACAGACACATACACGCATTCGATAGAGAACCAGTGCAGATGTAGTGGTTAAGTAGAGCTTAGGTATTTCTTTTGCGAAATATTCATGCACCCATCCATGATAGTGTAAGTATGTGTTAGATATCTATTCATCACAAAAAAAACGAGAGTTCTTGAACCATCACAATACTCGAGAAAAGTGCTTAAACCAGTGAGAATTCTAAGTGCAATATCTTGAATACTTATGATATTTCTTTGATTTAACTTTGCGCAATCAAGCAAGCAAATAAAAGGCAACGACGTTAACACCAACCAACTCCTCAGAAATTAAGTTTTGCAAAAAACGTCTAACCCTTTGCTCTCTTCTACTGAAACACTATTTCTCGGAATCTAATTCTCTTACCAATATAGATTTACCACATTAGAAACAAAGAATAATCAACTGATAGCTCAAAGTATACGGCGACGAGTCAAACTCATCAAGCTCGGGCAGACCTGCGCAGGTATACCATTAGAAACCCTCGTCATGACGCATGAAATGCTTTGGATGGACATTTGGTATAATCGAAATGCATTCTGTAGGTTTATGCCAAGCGTTCATTACACCAAACTGAATCAACGAAGTCTTGAAATCGAAGTTTCGCTTGTTCTATAGGCAGACCTGCGCAGGTATTCCACTTGAGACCCGTCGCGACGCTTCAAACGCTTTGAAACCATTACTTCTATCGCTCCCAAGCCTGAATAAATAATAACGAAAGAGAATAAATATTACAACAGGAACTAATATTTAATAATCCCAACAACCAGCTAAAACAATATAAGACAAGGCATCGTTAATCGTAAGAGAAACCCCCCAAGAAGCTCTGTTTATCATCTAATATTATGTTCTGTTCGTGTTAATTATATCTAGTTTTTTTTTTTATTATCGATTATTTATTCCGAGTAAAGCTATGTTTTCTTTTCAACATTCAACAACCGCTTGTTCTGTTTTCATTTGTTCCATAATACCCTGGTCCGTTTCGCTCATTTACCACCTACTTACACCCTAAGATAAATGTACACATTGCTTGAGTGAGTTTCACGTGGCGATCGGATTGCTCACTCATTTTGACAGCATCAGTTTGAGTCGATTAACTGTTGCTGTGAATTGCTGTGAAAACAAGTGAACAGTAGTTTCGATCACTACTTCGCAACTTCCGATGTGTACATTATTCCTAGAGTGCCGTCAGCAGCCATTGTCGTTGTTTTCCGGTTTTCTCTCGTTCCGATTCTAACTGCGTGCCTGCTGCGCGTTGATACCCCCCGCCTGAATGAATGGCTTCCGTCCCCCTCTGGTTCAAATTCAATGCATCATCTCCCCTCCCCTCGAAATTAATTGGCTTCATCTGTTCGAAAATGCTGCCCGCTTTCAACGATCAGACTACATGATTTAAACATAGAAAAAAACCGCATCAAAATCGAAAAAAAATCCTATCGATACAACAATCAGTTCGCTTTGAGAGAGTTATAAACAGAGAAGAGAGATGATACCGTGCGCAGAGTAGATGAGAGAAAGGAAGGCAACCGCGCGTTATACGAGGGCTTGTGCTTTGATGAGGTAAGAATCCCAACTTTTTTATTTAGATTATTGCTAAAAAAACGCGCTGCGCTACTTACTCCGCATTATATTTTCTAACTTTTTTTTAACACAAGTTGAGGTTATGTTTGCTGCGATCGATTGGCTTTTGTTTTAGTTCTCTCTGACTTGTACCTTCCAAGTATGTACTACCTACCTACTAAAGTGGATGTCGTGTGTTAATATACTGTTGCTTGCCTATTTGCTTGTTTGGTCTGCGCGAAAACAAAAAAAAAATGCATTGAAAATGGTTAAGCTTGGTAATTACTGTAACTATATGATTGGATATTGTACCGGAAAGAATATGGTTAACGATAAGTAACTAAGACGCACCACAGCACATTGTTGACTAAAATTACACCGGAAAGGTCATACATAGATATGTTCATGACATACTACGCACATCTCGCTTCCCCTATATCCTTCAACACCATTCTAATTCATATACGGCACAGACTAATCTAGTATTTTTAGGATGAGTAAGCACAGAATATTATGACAAAACTAGAAGAATCAATCGATTTTTTCTGATGAATGAGGCCGGAAAGTGACCGATATCGGCCTAAGACTAGTTCTGAAACAGTCGAATTAGACCAATTGATCGAATGGTCATTAGGTCAACCAGCATAATGAGGGAAGAACGTAAATCACGTTTGTAAGAGTCTTACTTGTTTACGTGGTGTTTAAATAGTAGAGAAGTAGGAGAAATGTTGAATCGTTGAATTATCTATTATCATCCAGAAGGGTAATCCAAGAACTCCAGCGAGTATAGATCATTGCATCTACAAGCTTATTTAGTGATCACTTCAAACACTAAGAACAAAGTTCATGCTCACCCAGCCTCATTCAATTTGTTCGACCAAGTGCTGAGTTCTGTTTACGTTTCTTGTAGAAACTCCATTTAGTATGATACAAAGCCTACATAAATACAAGCCTAGTGATCTCTCGTTGTATTACGAATAAGGTTTATACTTGAACAGATTCACACAAATATGTTTTAACAAATTCCTCCTGAACACTCTCCCCTGACCCTGACTGCGTACCCTCTGAAATCCACAAAAACTCTTTTAGAAGTTCTCCGGAAGCCCCAGAAACGCCCACTGCCCTAATGCCCCAAAATTACCTGAAACCACTTGAAACCCACTGAAATGCCCTAAAACGCCTTGAGTTCTCTCAGAAACTCTATTGAACCTGTCCTGAATTTCTCTTAGAAGTCCTAGAAATCATCGTAACTTCCCTGAAATCATCTTATAGCTTCTGAAACGCTCCGAAACCCTTGAAACGCCTTGAAATTCCTCTAAAACCAAATCAGAAGCTCTTTTTAAACCAACTTAAGCTTTTCTGAAAATCAACCTGAAGTTCTCCTGAAAGCCTCTGATCCTCCCTGAATCCCTGAAAAGTTCCCCTAAAGCGCCTTGAAGCTCTTTGAAATTTCTTGAAACTCCCCTTGGAACTTCCGGAAATGTCTGCTAAAATCCACGCCCATTAAAACGCTCTGAAACCTAGTGAAACTTTTTCGAAACCCCCTGAAACCTCTCGAAACGCTTTGAAACATCTCTGATGGGGGTAAGCTTACCCTGAAGCCTTCTGCAGTCCACTGAAATGCCTTAAAACTCTTCTGAAACCATTCATGAAGCTCTCGGGTAGTTTGAAGGTCCCGCTCTAAAATACCTTGAAACATCTGCCCTGATCTGGACTCCGAAGCCCTCGGAAGTTCTTAAAGTCCGATAAAACCCTCAAAAGCTCTCCTGAAGTCCCCAATAAACTCTTTATCAGTCTTGTGCATTATCACCATCATAACACAAAAAAGCCGCAACATCAACATTGCCCTTCTTCCTCCATCAATGCTACAGCCGACCGTCTCTATGTTGCTAACGAACACATTCGAGACGAACGCATTGATACGGTGGCTGCCGCCGCCCCGCTCTTTCTCTGCACATCTCCTGAGCAGCCGAACGCTTGTTAACCGTCGTTTCGACGAAGAGCTATGTCACTCACTGCAGGGTGACTCTCATCTGAAAGAGCCAGGATGAAGGTCAATTTGTTTACACTCAGCGAAGTAAACTACCGAAATTCATCAAAATACCTTATGAAATTTAGCCATAACTGTAAAGTATGGATGCCATAAGAATACCTTATGAAAATTGAACATGCTTATTATGACCTAATTACATAAGATAAACTTATGAAAAGAGCAGAAAAATCACAAAATGATGCAGACTGGAATCGATCCATGAACGTCGAGATCACTGAGCTCGGGCCCAACCCACGTGGCTATCGACGCTTGAGAATATCGTGTTGCTAAATGTGTATAAGAACCAAACTATGAGTCGATTCTGCGTCAAATACCGACCTTATGAAAATCGTTCTAGCCGTTATGAATTGTTTAAAGGCCATTTCATAAGCTAGACCTTATGATTATCTTAGGTATATTTGCCTGAGTGTAGTAGTATTGCATGGCGTAGCAAACACAAACATGAATAGAATGCAAGGCGTAGAACAAAAACTCGCTTCGGTGTTTCATCGTGTGGTTCGAAAACAAGAGACGATCGCTGCTACTGGATGTGGTTGACTCTGCATTGAACGAGGGTTGGCTTGAGTGGCTTTTGCGTGAATCGATTATGGTTTGATGGACTGCGTTTGTCGTATGAAGTGATGGTTAAAGCGAGTGTCGTTCGACATTAACCATCCTGAAACTGCACAACCCTGCTCTTTATAGTCCTCTGAAACGCCTTGAAACCACTCTTAAAACCCTTGAGGTTCTTTACGTACATTCTCGGAACCTCCCAGAATCCCTTGAAAACTGTCGACCCCCAACATCACCTGACACCTCTTGAAACCCACTGCAATGCTTTAAAGTAAACGCATGAAATTCTATTGAAACTTCCCTGAAATTCTCTTGAAACGCTCCGAAACACTGAAACGCCGTGAAATCCCCACTGAAGCTCTTTGTGGAACCACTGCAACGCCTCGAACGGCTTAAGCCAATCTGAATCCCAACCTGAAGTTCTTCTGAAATTCTCGGATGGCCTCTTAAACTTCCGGTAAACCCTCTAAAGCCCTCTGATACTCTGAAACAACTTGAAGCTTCCCTACTTGAAACTCCTTGAAAATTTTTGAAGCATCCCTTGGGATCAAAAGGAACGTCTGTAGCCAACTAAAATTCTCTGGAACCCATTGAAACTTCCCCGACACACCTACTCCCGACCCACCCTTACAACTTTTGAAACGCCTTGAAACCTCTGAGATCTTCGAAAATTTCTGCTGAAGCCTTCTGTCGTCCTCTGAAACGCCTTAAAACTCCTCCGAACTCATACCTGATGCTCTCCTGAAGTTCATGGAGCCCACTCAAACCCGCAGGTCCCCCTGGAAAATCCCCGATTCCCGTGAAACGCTTTAAAACACCTTAAATTCCTCCCTTGATGTGGTCTCCGAAGCCCTCGGAAGTTATTGAGGCCCACAAAATTCCCTCCTAAAGTCCCCGGTAAATCCTGTAAAGCCCTCTGAAACCCTTTGAAATTGATATACCGTAATCCGGGGTATCATTGATCAGCGGGGTAACATTGATCGGCTTGACCCACCTCAAGAAATGTTCAAACAAGCATTTTACATTGAATTAGTTTCTGCTATCGAATGATATATCGTATTCTGCTATCATTTAGCTATTAAATGACATGCAATTTATGAAAATTGAATTTCATTAAATCGATTTTTCCATAACTGTGTTTCGTAACGCAATGAGATACATTGTCAAACATTCATGCTTGGCGTGAATACTATATGCAATATGAGGTTTGAAATCACTGTATTACTTCAATATGATATCCTAGAGTTGGATTTAATAAAGGAAACTTTTATAAAAATGCTCTTTTTCGGTAAAATATACGATTTATTAAAAGTCGGCTATCAATTCCTCAAGTCATTGCCTATTTTTAGGCGTTATTCGTGGTTTAGAGAATTTTAATCCAAAAATAACGTAAAAAGTACATAATTTGTAAAAATTTGGACAACATATTCGAAATCAGCGACCTTGAATTTAGTAAGTAAGGGTATTTTCAACACAAATGAACATTGATCACTGACATGATCAATGTTATCCCAAATCAACAAAATCAAAAATTAGATTAAAAAACCTATTTAAACATGTTTTAAAGTTTTACAATACTTTTTCGAGTAGCTTAACACATACTCAGAGGGCCAGTACTTGTTTTGAAAATATAAAACATGTAACGTTTGCTTTAGCAAGAGAATTATTCAAGAAAGATCGAAAATTCTGATCAATGTTACCCCGGATTACGGTACATTGAAATCTCCGTGAACCCCTCTAAGACTTCCTAAGAATCCCCGAGAACCTCCCTAAACCTCCCTGTCAGCCACTCGGAATCCTGAATAATCTCTTGAAACCCACTGCAACGCTTTAAAAAGCCATGAAACTATTGAAACTTCCCTGAAATTCTCTTGAAACTTCTAGATTTTCTCCAAATTCCACTAAAATACCCTTAAAGTGGGCTTCGTGGCCGTGCGGTTAGCGGCGGCAGTCGTCTAGCCGTATCGTAAGCCAGGGAGTGTGGGTTCGATTCCCGCTCCAGTCGGTGGAAACTTTTCGTCAAACGAAAAATTCACCACTGGGTGTTCTGTGTTGTCCGTTGTTTAGTGTAAGTAATGTGTTCAGTCTGTACAGCCTCTGGCTGAAGACGGTGTGAATTGTCTTTAAATCTACTGCAACGTTTCGAAACCCCCACTGCTCTGCAACACATTGAAATCCCTTTGAAATTCCTCTGAAGCTCTCCTTTAACCTACTGCAACGCCTTGAACGGCTTAAGCTTCTCTGAATCCCCACCTGAAGTTCTCCAGAAAGTCTTTAATGCCTCCTGAATCCTCCGGAAAATCCTTTAAGGTGAACCATCAAGAAATCCCTTTGCAATCTTGCATATTACAAACTTTAGAGGCACAAATCTGACGAACGAAGCATCGAATAAAGCCACACTTATTATTATTATTGGCTCTTTATTATGGGGATTTTCAACCCGAGGCTGGTTCATCCCCGTTAAAAGCCACACTTGTTTATCCTGGCTTTGCTCACGATCAACGATCAACGATCAAATCTGACTATACATGTCAATGGTTGCTCCTCCGTGATTGATCTGAGCTGGTACCAATTGCGCTGAGATCCAAATGAATAAGGGCTGGGACACTCCACTTATTCTCAAAGTGCAATTTTAGCAGCTCATACATTTTTGATCAATAACGGCGCCGGCCACGTCCTTATAGTCAGTTGGAAAAGGGAAAGCAATGTTAGAGTGTGCTGGTTGTTGCTACTAACGACCGAGATCACCTCTGCATCCCCACAACCAGCACGGACTGGGGTATTTGTTAGACGGAAAGGATGGGAGATCTGGGTGTCACCGTTGAGTCGGTGATGCGATCCATGATTAGGGGATATTTATAGTGTTCGTAAGGTGATAGATTGTGTGGTGATTACTATATGAAGGACAAGCGGCACAGTTCGCTTTGGTTGCATAACTTGTAGGCGTTATATACACTGTGCTGTGGAAGTTGGAAGTAGACGTGTGCGCCGAAGCAGTTTTCACCGGCGGCGGCGTGTATAGCGATTTGAGGCAGCGGCGGCGGCGACGCCGGCGCCACGCCGTTCGCCCTATTCGGCGGCGGCGGCGGCGGCGTAATCGGCGTGACCTTTTTTTTTGTGAAATGCTAGAAAACTTTAATACAGAATAAATTGTTTCCTGTACTTGAGTACAATTTTCATCTATTTTGTGTGAAAGGTATAAACGTATGTAAATCAGAGATTTCAATAAAAACTATCCTTGCAATAAATTATGCTATAAATTTAAGAGAGAATTCTTGAGGACGTTTACCAAGAAATTTTTAAAGGATTCTTCTCGAGTCGCACGTCTCTTCTTAGGATATTCTTTTCTAAAACTTATTTTAGACCAGTGCTGTCATGATAAAATCTGATTTTCTTTGAAATTCTGTTAGGGTTCTTTTCAGGAATGCCTAGAAGGATTCTAAGAATTCTTTCATGCGTCTCTTCAGGAATTCCTCCAGAAAATTCTCAATGGATTCTTCTGGAAGTTCCTTCAGGGGGCTTCCTGGAAGATCTCCAGATATTCCTCCACGGGTGGGATCGAAAACTTCTCTAGAGATTTATAGAAACTTTCCTTCATGAATTCTTTTTCCGGCAACCCTTAAAAAATCCCTCCAAAGATTCTTTCAGAAGTTTCTTTAGAAATCACTCCAGGATTTATTTCTTGACGTTTCTTCAGAAATATCTCAAGAATATCTTCTCTTGGAATAACTGCATAGCAATCTCCAGTTTTCCCGGTTATTTTTTTTAGCACGAATTCCCGATGAACTGTTTTCAAGGATTCTTTCAGAAACTTCTTCATGATATAAGGTAAACGCTCCTTTAGTGGAGGTAGTACCAATAGTGGTGGTAGTGGCAATTTAGCACTATTTCGACCAAAAAGCTCGCAAACGACATTTTTAATAGATGCATTTTACTTCATTAATGACATTAATTCAGTTTCGTATTCGGGAAATGTCGAAAAACCTATTTTAAATCATTATTTTCCTTAAATTTTTTGCTCCTTTGCACCTATAGTGGTATTAGTGTTCCTATAGTGGTGGATCTCATAACAATTCAATGGGTTGCGCCACTATAGGAACCAATATTAAATTTTGCCACCACAATAGGAACCGTGTACCTATATTTGGTGCAAGTGATTTATTAGTAAAAATTGAAATAAACGATGGTTTTTACATTTTTCCTAGCAAATTTAAATGAAAAACTATCGATTGGCGTTTTAAGACTTTTTATTTTATGGTGTTATCAATTTTATTCAATTATTTTACTAAAACGAGCTACTAATAGCACCACTATTGGTACATTTACCCTAATTCAGAAATTCCTCAAGGTTGTTCTTTAAAAATTCCTTCAGCGATTTTATCAGAAACTAGCTGTCCCGGCAAACGTCGTTCTGCCTGCCTACTATGTTTTTTGATATGCAGCTCTGTAGAAAAATGCCCCGCAAAATGGAATTTCAAACTTTCTTGTTTTCGGTGCGTTCCCGGTCGATTTTCCCAATTATTTTTTCGTACGTCGGAGCCCTGCACGAATACAACTATGAAAGAATGGTGTAGATCCGTTTACCCGTTCCCGAGCCTATTCGTGACATACAAACACCATTCCATTTTCATTTATATAGACACGGAGACAAATTTCGTTCGTTTGAAACAAAAATATTCATGTTTGTTCGGTAAACAGATAAAATATTTAAAACTAAAATATTAATTTTTAAAACAAACTCAATTACATATTGATTTCTACAATACCCATTGAAGAGCCCCCCGTTCCGCCGTCAAGAACATAAACAAAACTCTCAAGTTCCAGCTGCATCACCAAACAAGATTTCCTCTTGCAAAAAAGGCAAGTTTCACCAAAAGTTTCCACGAAATCCCATTGATTTCGGGAGCGTCTGTTATCTACATGATGTTGGCATTGAAAGTGCCACGCGGGAAGTGGATTTTCCTAGAGAAGGAAATAATTTTGTAAATTTAATTGGAAAACAAATATTTCCGTAGGGCCGACCTGCCACAAAAAAACAAAAATTTTTACATTTGTTTCTAACATAACCAGTCAGAAGATACATGTTTGTTTCAAAAATGGATTGAATTTGCTTCAAATGTGACGTTCGATTTGCTCCAAACAGTTTTATTTTTGTTGCCAGAACAAGTTGACAATTTATTTGAGTATACCTGAAATATTTTTGATTTTACCATGCTTTTTTCTGCGTGGACTAATCCATTTTTTCCCTTAAACTATTCCAAAAATTTCTCATATAATTCTTCTAGAAATTCCTCCAAAACCATCTCAGGAGCTTTTTTCTTACACTGTTGGGGAAATTAAATCACTGCGTCCAATTAACTGAACTTTTGTGGTGAATCTCAGGAGCTCCCCCCCCCAGGACTTTTCCAAGAGCTCTTCCAACTATTTTTTTCTGAAATTGTGTCAATGAAATTAAGTCTTATCAGGAATTTTCTATAGAAAACCTCCAAGAATAACTCCTACATGTTTTATGTAATTTCATAAAATATTTCTATAAATATCTGTGGACTTGTTGTTGTTTGTTTATTAACATGGATTTTAGCCTTTAATGGGTCATTCATACGTCATACCGTACACTATCTGTGGAGTGCTATCCCAAAAAATTCACGGAGGAATCTCCAAAGGAATCCCAGGAAATATTTCTGAAAGAACCGAAGGAGGCATTCCAAAGAGAAACCGTCTAGGCAGTGCCGGATTTAGACTTCGGGAGGCCCGGGGCATATCCTATAAAGTAGGCCCCCAAAAACAACATTTTGGGGATATACATTTACATTTTTTTAAATCCTGTGTATAATCCGTATTTTTTCAATTACGCAACTGTTTTGTTTATTAAAATGAACATTTTTTTTTTGTTTTGCGTTATTAAAGCATTCTGATGCCTTTAAAAAAAAAGCTTTCCCAGTGCTGCAATCCCTCAACATTTTGACAATTTTTTTAAGGACAGACTTGTTAGAATCCCAAAATGGCCCCCACAATGGCCGACTTTGGCCTACTCGCGATTTCGAGGGCACAAATCTCTTCGTTAACAAAACTAGCGCACCTGATCTTCTTATATTAAGCTTATAACAAGTGAGCAAGAACAGGATAATAAAATGCACTGTTGTTTGAAGCTTGCTTTTTAAGATTTGTGCGTCTGAAGTTCTGATGCACTGTTGAAGTGGGATTTCAAGACGTTTGTCCTTAAATAGATGTTTTGACTAAAATTAACCCCAAAAGGGATACCTTCATGGCTTCAGTTTCGTCACCTCGCTGAGTGTGTTCCATCAAAGACGAGCGCCTGGGGTTCAATGGTCCTTTTAGGGTTAAGAAACCTTCAAATTAACAACGTAAATGTCATATTGGATAAACTTTTATCCAAGTTTATACAAGTTTTCGAACTTAGCGTTCAGTAGAGAACCTAAATACGTAAAGCAATTTTATAAGGAATTGCAAAATTGTACGACTATTCCATGATTCAGATTGATTACAGATGGGTCTCTTAGAGGCAACTGTAGCTATAAAAATACCAAAAACTTCTGTAAAACCCAACATGTAAAATGAAATGTTTCGAGATGTTTTGGGCATAGTTTTCAAAACTGCCCCAAATTTCCAAATATCACCAGGAATCATTATATTCTGTTGCCCACAAAAGCATCTCTGTCCTCAGCTAACTGATGCAGAAGGGTGTTGAACATTTTTTTTCAAAATATAATCGTATAATCGACAGACGTATGTATAGTAGCGTGGTTCAAAAAATCGTTTTTGCTCCACACCGCTTATTCGATCCGTAACCAGATTCCAAGCCTTCTCCCAAAAAATGAGCTGATTTGGTTGAAAATTGAGAGTGCACAAGCCCTTCAAAGTTTGTATGGGAATTACTATGGGAAAAGGACGTTTTTCATTCAACATACCGTATCATTTCCCGCAAATGCTCTAGAGTGTAGGTTAACCCTTGGTACTCCTAGACCACTCTATCAGCTACAACTTTGCAGAATACCATATTCAAATCGGACGCCTCATTAATTAGTTATCGATTTTTATCCAGAATGAAAATCTTTGATCATGATGATTACACTATTCGATGGGCATCACTGCAATTTGCCTCGAAACATAGTAGCCATGATTTATGTGTGCTATCTTTGGCGGCATGTGCAGCAATGTTGCCTGCTGGTAAGCTGAACGATCATCGTTAAAGTTTCTGCAGTTGGATAAAAATCGATAACTAATTAATGAAGCGTCCGATTTAAATGTGGTCTTCGGCAAAGATGTAGCTAACAGAGTAGCCTAGGAGTGCCAAGGATCAACTAACACTCTACGGCACTTGGGGAAATGCTACGGTCAATTGAATGGAAAACGTCCTTTCCCCATAGTAATTCCTATACAAACTTTGAAGGGCTTGTGCACTCTCAATTTTCAATCAAATCAGCTCAATTTTTGGGAGAAAGCTTAGAATCTGGTTATGAATCGAATAAGCGGTGTGGAGCAAAAACGATTTTTTGAACCACGCTAATGTATAGTCATTATAAAATTATTGATTAAATTGTGGAGGTTTTTGGTTCCGACTGTGATGGAATGTAATGCGAAATGAACTTTTCAGTCTCTTCAAAATACAAATGCTGCTATTTAATCTTGTCCGACGTTTCAGTCACATTTGAGACCTTCCTCAGACTCTCCAACATTCGTTCGATTCAATTTTATCTTTTTCGTACTCTATAGAGACGCTTCTGTGTAGTAATTTCAAGTTACTGCACTGAAAAATGTGTAGTTGTCTAATACTACACCAAGAATCATAAATTTTGGTTTTCGATTTATTCTCAAGTGAAAATTAAGTTAATTGTCAATCAATAATCTGGGTTTCCTTATAGAGCCCAATTATAACTACCACAGGACATGTATAAAATATAAACGTCTATTATAGTGCCCATCGTGTGGTTTCGTTGAAAACAAATATATAGTACTTCAAGATTTTCGGGGGCCCCCCTAATTGGGGGGCCCGGGGCACTTGCCCCCTTTAAACCCCCCCCCCCCCTTAAATCCGGGCCTGTGTCCAGGCATTTCTTCGGTAACCACTGATGATATTTTCCAAGGGATTCCTTGGAAGAAATCCTGGAAAAATGTTTGAGGTAATTTCTTACTGACATTCTTATAAAATCCTTAAACTAGTGGAGGAGTTTTTAGTGATATTTCAGATGAAACTCTTTAGTAGGCTTAAGATGGAATCCATAGAGGAATTTCTGAAAGAATCTTTGGAGGAATTTCTGAATAAATTGATTATTTAATTCCTGAACATTATGTGAAAGAATCCCAAGAAATTTTCTGAAATAATTCTAGAAAGAGTTGCTAAAAAAAATTCTGGAAACTCTCTATACGAAACCCTTGGTGGAATTCCCCCAAGGATTTATTAATAAATATTTAGAAAAAATCCAAGACAAATCTTTTAAAGAATCCCTGAAAGAATGTCTGGAGAAATACTCTTCTAAACTTCTTAAAGAATCCGAAGCAAAATCCTAATGCTATCCTTAGAAGAATTTCAGGAGGAATTACTGGTGAAATACGTGAAGGAATATACGGAGAAATTCATAAACTGTATGATTTTTTTTTTCAGAAATCACTGTAAGAATATCTACTAGAATTACAAAACAAAATCATGGAAGAATTTCTGAATAATGTCCTGGAGACATTCCATGAAGAAATTTATAGAAAAAGCCCTAAAAGAATTTTCGGAGTATCCGATAGGGGAATTCCTGAAAGACCCTGGGACAACTGTGTTAATATTCTTCGAGTTATTTCTGAAGGACGAACGTCCATAACTTACGCCACGCTTTGAGGAGCGAGGGGTTCCGAAGAGTGTGATAATTTCAGAGGAGTCCTATACAAACAGTGTGCCATAAAAGGGGCGGGGGTGTAGGGTGGAATTTGAAAATGAACATTTTTGCGTGACCTTATTTATGGAATTTCTAATAAATCAATGGAGCCATTTCAGGAATTCCATAGAAATTCTTTGGGAAATTTATGGAGGAACTTAAAAAACCTCTTAAAATTATTTCTGCAGGAGCATTCGAATTTTTTTGAAGAATCCTTGGAGAAATTCTTGAAGGAATTCTGGGCTTTTATTTTTAAGAAAATAAAACGCTGTTAGAATGTCAGGAATCCACATACGGTTTTCTAAAAAAAATCCCAGAGAAATTTTTGAAATAATCCATGGGGGAGTTTCTTAAGCATGGAGTTTTTTTAGAAGAATTCATGGTGAAATTTCTGGAGGGTCCTCTATAGGAATTTTTGAAGATTGCGTGGAATATATGCCGCCAAGGATGTCATTCGTAAATTGCCATGAAATTCTTCCAAGAGATAAACAAACAATATGTAGGGGGATGTGTTCGTGAACCTAATTAGATCACTGCCAAGAATTTTGTAGATAATTCGTTATGATTTACAAGAGACTCGCTTAGTACTTGAAATAGAATAAGTGAGGATCTTCAAAGTATTGCTGTAAGAAATCACTAAAGTAAATCACATAAAAATGTTACAAAAAATATACAAGAAGAACTTCAGAAAAATACACCTAATATGCAAAAGAAAAAACAATAGAAACTGTTTAAAAATTGCTATTAGGTTTAAATATGTGGTTCGTGAAGTGTTGACGAGAAAAAAAATCTTTATCGTTTTCTCATCGGCGTGGGAAATTTTGTTCGGCGGCGTGGAAAAATATGAACAGCGGCGCGCCGGGTCAATTTAACTGGCGGCGGCGGCGTGAAAAAATCGTCGGCGACGGCGGCGCGGCGCGGCGGCGCACACGTCTAGTTGGAAGGAAGGGAAACGATTTTTTGCAATTTGTTTCTGGTTCTAGCGATGACTATGAACCTATGAATATACAAGAGTTGTATATGTAGAGAAGTGTGAGAGAGAGAGAAAGTGGATAGAAAGATACAAAGTAGGATGAAAGAGACGGGCCAGGAATTGAACCCATGACCTTCTGCATGCGAATCAGAAGCGGAAGCCACTAGACCACCAAGCCCGTCACATCAAAGCTTCCCTGGAACGCATTGAAACTCCTTGAAGTTTCTCTTAATTTCCACTACAGCCCACTGAAACCCTCTGAAACTGACTAAAACTTCTTCGAAATCCCATAAAACCTTTTGAAACGTCTTGAAACTCCGCTAAGCCTGAAGCTCATCCAAAGTCCGTGGAACCCCCTCGAAGGTTTCTGCCATCCTCTGAAACGCTTCAAAACCCCTCTGAACCTGAAGCACTTCTAAAGTTCACGGAACCCCCTCGAGATCTCATGGTCCCCTGAGAACTCCCCGATTCCCCCTGAAGCGCCTTGAAACACCTTCAACCTCTCCCCTGATCTGGGCACCGAAGTCTTCGGATGCTCTTTGTGACCATAAAACCCTTCAAAAGCTCTCCTGAAGTCCCTGGTAAACTGAAACGCCTTGAATCCTCTCTAACCCTCCCCCATTGAGACTCTCGGCAACTTTACATACGCCATTTCTCTAAGCCCTCAAAAGCCTCAAAAGCTCACAAATGCCGGCTTATCGAAGCGCGAGGTCAGCCATTCCAGATGACGGTCGATGACCTTCGGCTGTGGCCGTCTTCCTCCTCTGAAACCTCTGAAAACTCCCTGAACCCTCCAGATACACCATAAAATGTATCTGGACACTCCCTGACACCCCCGGGAGCTTCTGGTAAACTCTCCTTAAGTTCTTAGAAGTCCAAAGGAGCCTCCAATGCCTTTAGAAATTACCCGGAATCCCCTGAAACGCCTTCAAATCTTTCTGAAAGCCCCTGAGACTTAAAATTTTCTCTTAAACCACCAAGAACCTCCTTGAGCCCCATGAAACCTTTTGAAACGTCGTAAAATGCTTCTGAAATCCTCTGAGGCCTACTGAACTTCCCCAATCCGTTTTTATTAAACTTGGCACGATATCTTCTTGACAACTCCTAGTCACTCACCGTCCTTGAACTCTTTGCAATCCTGGTATTTTTGTCTGATTGTACTAGGACGAACAATTACACAATTCTAATAAAACCGATGATACTAGTACCCTAAAATACCAGAAATGCCAAAACTGTGCTCAAAATTCTTTGACTTGGCTTCGAAAACTAGCTTGTGCGGGGTTTCCTAGAGGATTTGGATATACAGGGCCCTTCTCTGGATATTCCGGAAACCTGGTGCACCCAGGAAAGTCGCCGCTTTTTGACTATTTCTGAATTGTAGCAAGCGGCATGTCAAACTTCATGATTTTTCAAAACAAGAGTATTCAAACATGCTTCTAAAGATGCTGTGGAGAAGTGATAACTTTTTGATGTTCTGAAACCTTCAGCACAGTCTTGCTGAATATCCACACGCTTACCGTTTCGGATATGCAGCCCCAAAGACAACCGTTACAAATCCTATATTGTTACTAGCGTTATAAAGCAATTTGTAGGAAAACATCCGAAGTTTTTCTATTTTTCCTTCCAAAAATTTGAACATTCTGAAATTTTTGTGACATTTCCATTGAAAAACAGAGAATTTCTGCAAAAGTTTCTTTAACTTTTTGTCCAACGGTTTTTATAAAATAACGAAGCAATATTTTCAAAATTGGTTTTCGTGCACATGTAGTGTATGGATTAAGATATCTCCTGATTTTTTTCCTGATGGAAAATGTTTTTCGATTTTGCAGAAACCATTTTTAAACAAAATTTCACAAACAAATGGTTTCTGCAAAAACGAAAAACATTTTCCACCTGGAAAAAAATCAGGAGATACCTTGATCCATACTCTACATGTGCACGAAAACCGATTTTGAAAATATTGCTTCGTTATTTTATAAAATATCAAAAACCAAAAAAATGAGGAAATGCTTCCAGTTTCGCCTTAAGCTCTGAAATTTGGTTTCCCTTGAGGAATTTGCATAGTCATAAATCAAATGATCATGCACAAATTTCACATAGTTTTTTTTTTTCTTAAATTTCATGATTGTTATGGAAAAAAAATAAGCCAGTAATGATTTGAAAAAATCGTTATCTTTTGATTTAAAAGTTTGCATCGATAATTCGTAAGAATTCCCGTACAACTAAACATCCATGCAACTTTGATTCATTATGCAACTCATTTCAGTTGCATAATGTACCGGTTCGGAAAATAAATTTACTTGAATAGAAATTACATACAGGGTGTTAGGTTCGTGAGTGCAAACTTTTTAAAGGGTGATAGAGGACCATAAATGGTGAAAAAAATTGTTCTACGCATATGGTCGAACCTCAACCGTTACGTAGTTATTGAACTTTCCATGGTTTTGATTATTATTGCTTTAACTGGCTATAACTTTAAAATGATCAAACTTATCACAGTTTTTCTTATCCTTATTCGAAAGATTATTGAATTTTCTATGAAATGGCATCTTTGAAACGATTAGTCCAGTTAAATAACTAAGTTTTCTAGAGCAAGTTGCAAATGCGCGGCACAGTGCGCAAAAAAGTGCTTACCTTGACAGTTGCAAATGTATAGTCTGAAATGCGATGTTTAAATCAAAATTGCAAGAAAACGATAAACAGAAATTTAATGTCAAAGAACAAATTGTAGAGTGAAACAGGGGCCACAACTTTGCCTAAGAAAGAATTTTAAATGTTCACGCATTTTTCAAAGATAATTGACAAAGACAAATTAAAACACACTACTTTTGAGCTATTTACTCTAGAAAACTTAGTTATTTAACTAAACTAATTGATTCATAGATGCCATTTGATAGGAAAAAAAAACAAAAATGCCAGAAATGACAAACATAAAGTTCTATGATTCGCCTTCGAAAACTAGCTTGTGACTTCCAAACTTTAAGATTTTGCAAAACAAGAGTATTGGAACAAGTTTCTAGAGAGTTTCGATACACAGGACACTTCTCCGGATATTCCGGAAACCTGGTGCACCCAGTGAAATCGTCACTTTTTGATATTCTGAAACGTAACTTGCGACGTATCAAACTTCATGATTTTGCAATTGGAATTAATTCTCAGACTTTTTCTTGGTCGGACCAGGAATCGATCCCGTCATCTTTTGCACAGTCTTGCTGGATACCCAGACACCAAATTTTCGCGCTGGAAATCAGCAAACGGTTCAGTAAACAAAAAACTACTGAAATTTTCAGCAATATTAAATGCAGGTATGGAAAATGCCATTTCGTTATTTACTAATTTCATTGCACTTTGTCGACCATGTTTATCAGTGACAACATTGATTATCCATAACTAATCAGCGTTATGGACTGGTACGAACAAATATTTACACCGAAAGTGATGTAAATAGAAAAATGTCATGACATTTTTTCCATGAAATTCCGCGACATTTTTCATCCCTGATCAAATGTCATTGTGGCTTTCAATCAGCAAACAGAGATATTACTGCAGAATTAGCAAATTGGATTTGTTAGCTAAAAATCAGCAAGCTGAGAGGGTTTTCTGGAATTTCAGCATTTTTGTCTGGCAGCAACGACGCCATCTACTTGTCAAAAGAGGAAAAAAATGTCGAGTGCTGGCGTTGTTTATATCGTAGGAAAACTAAAAACATTTGCATACTAAACCTCTTACTTCATAAACTAGTTTTATAACAATAAAAGACGAAAATTTCAGAATGTTTGTTTACTTTGCTGAAACTTTTCTCAGTTAAGTGCTACCTAACCTCACGCCGGCCAAATTCACTGAAATTTTAGCAATCCCTAAGAGTTAGAGCTGATTTTTTCAGTAAATCTTTGACAGCCACGATGACATTTGATATTGCTAAACATTCCAGTAGTTTGTTTTTACTGAACCGTTTGCTGTAATTTCAGCTCAGCAAAATGCAGCAAAAGTTTTTAGAAGAAAAAAAAATCTAGGTGCACAGTTTCTAGCTGTAATAAAGTTCAATAAAATGCTAAAAAGCGCTGCTGTTTTGTGTATTTGGCAACTCTTGAACGATTGGCACATCTTCCGGCAACTCTTCCGGAGTTCTACTACAGTGTAAAAAAGCTACCCAAATGATTTCATAATACTGAAATGAATAGCTGAAAAGTACGCGTGTTGCAGCTATATATCCCCACACACAGTTTGTTTTGACAATGATGTTTACTTCCGACAAGCCGTGTTGATACACAAATAGTTTCCTCATATCAGGTTCTAGCTGAGATAAAATCGTATAACGAGCTATTACCAAGTGAACTGTATAGTTTGGGTTTTCACGTCTTCCGGAAAATCAAACAATTGATTTCAGAAAACTGAAAACTGATTTCAGAAAACAACTGTATATTAGCTTATAGTTTGTTTTTTACTAGTTTCTTATTTATTCAGCGATGACTGCTCCAATTCGACCGTAATGCAGCAGAAAGCAAATGATTGAAGCATATAGCGCTGAAAGGCCTTCAGAATCCAATAAAATGCAATAGACATGATTTAATAGACTTATTGGACATCTTTGCAATAACGATAACGATTTTACTATTTTTTGAAAAGGGTCAAAGTCATTCAATTTCCAATATATGAATCTACAATAGACATGTTCACATTTTTGAAAATGTCTCGAATCCCACCGGTCAAGAAGGTTTCATAATTCTGGTGACATCGCAGTTCTTGGAGGAAGATATATGGAGGCGAATCTGAAGCATTTCTTGGAAAGTCACTTGACACGCAACGGCTTCAATGTCTAACATCGTATGCAAATCGACTCTGGTCGGCTTCTTTAATTCTTAAAATCAACCCCTCCATACAAGATCAAGGCGGATGACATTGAAATCGGGGAAAAGTATGGTTACATCAGGTGTTAGCTATGTTTCTAATAGCGCAAAAATATCGATAACATGTGATTGTCGCGAGAGGAATTTTAGGTGCCTGTGGCTTCAAACGAGGGGAAGTCCTTTGAAAATGTTCCTTCCTGAGTCGGAAGCATTGAAGAAGTTAAGAATGTATTTCTGGCTGAGAATTCGAACAAAATGGGAACATCTGGGATTTTTTATGCCCCTGAAGCGAAAGAATGTCGCGTTCGTTCTGGATTTTAAATCCAGGATGTGAATATTTGGTGCCTTTTTTAACACCTCCTAAAGACACGGACACGTTCAATGTTTCCAGTAAGCTGTTCGCTCTTTGAAGGAACACAATTAGAAAAAATCACCGACTTCGGTAATGCTTTACCGAAATCTTAACCGTTAAGTTTGTTTTACAACGTTTGTTGGCTGGGTAGACAAGGGACTAGTATACAACGCCCAGTTGTACAGCCGAAAACTTTTCCTTACAGCTGCGGTGAGAATCGAACTCGCGCTCCTATGCGCGATGCGACTTAATGTTTGGTGACACTAGCCGGACGACCACGAAGCCACACAATTCTCCTAGCATTAGTCATAATGGGTTGAAGGTACACAGCTAATCGCGTTCGGTGATTTTTACCAAAATCTCAACCACTGGTTTTTTAACGAAATTCTGTGAAAAAATAACAAATTTCGGTAAAATGTTATCGTTTATCTGTCAAACTCTAACGAACTTCGGTAAAAGCTGCTACCTTTACCGAATTTCTCTTGTAAAACAAACTTAATGGTTGAGATTTCGGTAAAGCATTACCGAAGTCGGTGATTTTTTCTAACTGTGTAACTACCGTTGAGGAGGATTCCGTGGTTTTTGGTGGATCACTGGAGCCTTAACTACTTCCTTGTTCCACCCTTAAAACAAAGTGAACCTTGTCCCCAACCTCAGAGTCAGCGTCCCGATTATCGAAAGACAAAGACGTGTAGATGTTACATGCATGACCGCGCTCGATTCCGGTCAACCGGAGCAGCTTTTTTAAGAATCTTGGCATATCTTCGCCTTGCTGCAACTGCTGCAACACTCGTTTTTGACGTTGTCGCTGTGTATATACCTTGTGCAAACTCTAAGGTCAAATGGATGGTCGTTGCCATAATAAACACACTTGTGCGGCGTTCTACACGAACCTGGGCGGTGTGGCCCAGCTGCTTTCAATCGGTGCAGTTCATTAATACTTGTCTGGTAGGTGCCGAGTGCCGAAGGTCACACTTCTGGCCGACTAACTGCATGGTTTGTTGAAGCGACCACAGCCTTGCATGATCGTTTCGCTGGTCAAAGTGTTACCGGTGACCTTCCGCAAGATCTCGATCTGATGGCTTGGAAGGTAAACATGGTACTCAAGCGAAAAAAGGTTATAGGCCACAATCTCATTAGCCTGTCTTCGATCACCTACGGTAACCTGAAGCCTAGTTGCGTCAACTAATGGATTTAACTAGAACGTTTGCCTATGAATCAGAAGAAAACAACAGGAAGATCTGTAATATCTGTAAAATTTATCGGAGTGACCTTTGGGATATGAGGTACCCAACTTTGATTTTTCTGGAAAAAATATGCTAGGTTGACCCATACAACTTAGTTTTTTTTTTCAATAACTTTTGTTCTTCGTAAACACTTTGTTCCGAACACTTTAGAACTATCATCGATACATATTTTACGTAGACCTCAATGCTCTAGTTAAATTTTTTTGTAATTGTCCATGCAACAGGTACTTTTTCCAAAAAAGACTAAGATTTTTAATCTTTTGGAAAAAAAATGTACTTTGTTCTTTCGCGGTGAAAAAAAACTTCGGCAATCTTCATTTTTTTCGAAGCTTTTTCTTGAATAAAAAAATACGATTTTTTAATGGAAAGCAGTTATAACTCAAAAAATCCATGAAGTACAAATTTGGTGTCTTCAACAAAATTATGAGTTTTGGTCGCTCCAAAAGTGCTAGGGCAGCGTAATGAATGCGCTGAAAGTAGGAACTGAAAGTTGTAGATATCAAGTGCAAGAATTACAATTCATCTTACCCTTCTATTTTATAACCAAGTTATCAGTAGTAATCTGTTTTAATTGTATATGACCGACAACACATGTAAATCTGTTACCACCAAACACACTGTAGCGCAGGAGATTTCGGCACATTTTTTAGAAATGTAGTAGCGAAATGATTCTCTGAACTTTTTTGTTTGATATGTGCACACTTTCTTTTCTACAATGTTCTTATTAGGCGTGTACACACTTGATGCACTTTTGTCTAATTTATCTTAGGTTTACCTTGATTTTTTTCCGTTATATTATGTTATAGTCTACATTTTAGGTTTGGTATCTTCAGTAGCATCTCATCTATCGTATTTCATTCATTTTAGATCATAAGAAAACTATATGTTTTAAACACTGTTATGACTACCGAAACTGTTCCTTATGTAATCGTATTTTCTTTCCGTTCCATTTCTTTTCTCTCTCCTTTCATGTTTTATCATTTGCCCGTGTCACACGTTACGTTTGACTTCAACAACAACTCGCTATTGTCACACGAAAACTCCAACACCATTACCACCACCATTGCGATCGCCGGAATCACGCAGGTTTGTACGACGGTATCTGTAGGGGCGGCCGGGACGACTCGTCGGCCAGTGACGACGGGGACCGCGCCGAGCGGGACACCGTGACCTTCATCGTCGGCGGCTGCCCGTCCACGACCAGTCTGCAGATTGCCACACTGAACACCCTGAACACTGGCATTGTGACGCCGGCTACGGCTTCGGCCTACATGAATGCCATGAACAGCAGTGGCGGTGGCGGCAGTCATGGAGGTTCTCCTCAGATGTCGCTCTACCACGGGAGCAGCAGTAGCGGTAACCTGTTGAATCACTCCGGGTCGGTATCGTCGACTACTCCGTCGTCGCCGTTGTCCTACGGCGGGATGTCCTCGCCCTTTGCCAACCACCATCATCAGCAGCTGAGTATGAACGACAGGTAGGTAAATGCTGGGTGTCTAGGGACTTCGGGGTATTGAGATTTCGGTGAATTTCGCGTAAGCACCGTAAGGGAACGTTCATAGATCACGTAGACTATATTTTGGTAATCTCAGACTATGACTATGAGGAGAATGGTCATCATAGTCTCCGGTTATTATACAAGTCTTGAAGCTCTTAGTCTACGACTTTCGACTTTCTTCAGTATGTAATGATTCAACAAGGTTATGCTTTTTCAATTCTTTTTATTCTAGTGAATTTAAACTTGTTAGTTTAGACAACAAAAGCTGTCTTAAGCGTTATACTGTAGAATCTCTATATATTCATTAAAATGAGTTAAATTTTCTTGTCGCACTCCATTGGCAGTTGCATAAAACCTCAGCATATTGTTCCGATCCTTGCTTTTTCGAGGGTAAGAAATCACATTCTTTATGTCGCCTTGTGCTTGAATATTCTTGGGTTCAAAGAACACTACCAGATGACCTGAACAATACGAAATATATATCAGTCATTGTTGACCGCGTCGTAGACCTTCGGACCCTTTTTGATTTCCCATGGATATGTTTCGTTTTCCTAAACCACCCGTGATGGTCCGAAGAATGGTATTCCAGGAAATTTTCAGAAAACTAAATAGTATTCCTGGCGGTCCCCATTCACCGAAATCTCAAACACCGAATCCAGAACATTATTGTAGCACGTCTCTGAATGTGATGATCGCAACTTGCAGTTCGCACAGTCTGCAGGACGAAACGCTGATCTCGTCGTCGTCGAACGACCGGATCGTACCGCCCCGCTCCAAGAAGGGTCCCGTCAAACCACCCACGCTAGTGCCGAGCAGTTTAGGCAAAACGCCGATGCCTCCGCCACGGAAGAGTCTATCCTCGCAAAGGTAAGAAATTTTCCTAAAACTTCTTTGTAGTAATTACATAAACGTTTATCTATGTTTTTTTGTATCACCATTTTCCGTGTTTTTTTCGCTCCTCCTCCGGCACAATGTAACTCTTTTCCCCTACGCCCTTGCCCACCCACCCATCTCGCCCCAAATGTAGGCAACAGCGGTTACAGCAGCAAGATAAGACCAGTAGTAATAGTAGTAGCAAAAGTGATATCACCGATCCCTCGTCCGTTTGTTAGTGCTTATGTAGATAGTGCAAAATGCGGTATTTGTAACACGGTAGGGTTCAAATTTTTCGAATGAAGAAGAGTGGTTCTCGGGAGAATCACCATAAAAAAACGAAGATAGTATTCCTGCTGAGAGTGCGAGAAACTCTTGGCTAGCAGTTAATTACTAGCTATTTACTGAGGTATGCAGATGAGAAAAACTTTAGTGAGATTACAGTAGAAGATATAGAAGCTGACTTTACTTCCCACAATCGGATGTGAGTAACGAGAGTTGTCGTTCTGTTTTACTGTTAGTTTCGTTTGAGTTACCTTTTTTGAGAATTAGCTTCATGCTTCCATATTTACCGCCTAATAAACGTTAACTGCTACGCCCTCCCAAAACCCATGTTTTATATTTGGTTGAATCGTTTCGATTTTTTTTTTGCTTTAGTGAGTTCTACGTTCATGAAGCTTATATTGTTGTGTTCATTTAAGATCTTATACCCTGCATCTTATACCTGGTTTAGACGATTAACATATCCGTTCTTGCCACGATCCATTCAGTGTGGCAATGATCAGACTAATCAGTTTCTTCGGGAAACCATACCAAAAGTTAGTTTTTGTTTCGCTGTATTATCTGGGATTAGTCGCAGAGTTAAAATTTCATCCATAATTCAGTAACAAATTTTGAGAACGACGTATAATCAATGCTACACCATTGATTATACGTCGTTTTCAAAATTTGTTAGTGAATTGATCGTCTCTTGCACGAATATCATCTTGGTATTCGCCAGTGCCACCGTTAGACACATTAGTCTGTACCAAGGCCTTACTCCTGTACGACTGCACGTATTTTCCCGGTTCCACAGTAGCGCTGCCAGTACGTAGTGCTGTGCCCCAAGCCAGGCACCCATAGGGTAGCGAGCCACTTGGGCAGTGGCCGGTATTTTGGGCACTCTTCGCTATAACTCGATCAATTCCACATCAATTGACTTGAAATTTTGTACACGGCTAGATACTACGCGTATCTCACCGCGTTTCAAAAATTGTGTCAATTGGTTCAAAATTGGCTGAGTTATAGTAGAAAAGTGCCCAAAATAGGAACCCTGCCGAGATGGTTCCACTTCCCTACCTAAACATGGACGTCAATGTTTCTTTTTCAATCGATTCAACGTAGACCTCCTACATAATATCGTCAGCGAAGGCAATGGATACGCTCACCGGCAATTTTAACTTCAACACCTCGTTGTACAAGACATTTCATATCTCTGGACCAGGGATGGAGCCTTGCTTGGGGTTATGTGAAAGCATTTCGAGAATCTTGATCAAGTACCTGGATATCCCAAGACGCAGAAGCGCATCGGCAATAGCCACTCAACTGGCACTATTGAAAGCATTCCATCCAGGGTCACTAATGCACAGCAACGAATTTACCTCCTCGTATGCTGGCGAGCAATGTTGGCAGTTTTTGTAACCGAGAAAATAGCGACTACTATCGACATCCGCTTCCGGAAGTCGAACAGGTTACTTATTACTAAATACTACTATTTGTATATATTTTTACAGGACAATTGTTTAAATGAAATACAACTTGAGAATGTGCGGATCATCGTAGCGATGGGTTTGTGATAGCCATATAAGCAGTTCGGTGGAATCTGCATTACAGCAGATAAGGGTCTGTCCATAAACCACGTGGTCATTTTTTTTGGGACATCTCAACCCCCACCCCCCCCCCCCCCCGCGTGGTCATTAGTCCATACAAAATTTTTTTTTCGTCCATACAAATTTCGTTCGTTTCGTCAGGAAATGTTCTTGGAAATGTTATTGAAATTGAAATGTACTTTTTCGCGCGCGTGTGTGGAAACTGATTCAATATAAAACTTTTGGGTGGGCTTCTGGGGAAAAATCAGATAGTGAGATTCCAACGGAGTTGGGAAGCTTTCCAAGGAAAATACTGATGAGAGACATTGCGCTGGGATTCTGGGGGAACTTTAAATGGGAAATCCTTCCTGCGGCAATTTCTTCCGGGATTCTTCCAGAAGCTCCTTCTAGATCTCCTCTAGGAGTAATTTTTTGGGTCCCTCTTATAGTTTCTTCTGGTATTTCTCCAGGATTTTCTTTTAAGATTACACCAGGAGTGGCATAAGGGAGATCAGGTATCCATTCAAGAATTTCTCCAAAGATTCCTCCGGAGATTCCTGCAGTATTTTATCGGAAGTATCGGAAACTCCTCGGGGAAAACCTTCCGGAGATTCCTCCAGAAATTGCTCCGGAGATTCTTCCAAGAATTCCTCCGGAGGTTTCTTCGGGGATTACTCCACATATTTCTCCCAGAATTCCTCCGGAGATTCCTCCAAGATTTCATCCGAGGATTCCTCCAAGAATTCCTCCTGGAATTTCTCCGAGGATTTTTCCACGAATTCCCCCGAGGATTCCTCGGAAGAATTTCCGGGGGAATTCCTGAAGAAATCTACGAAGGAATTCCTGAAGAAATCACCTAATGAATTACTGCAGGAGTCTTTGGGGGAATTTCTGTAGGAATCTCCGGAGGCATTCCTGAAGGAATCTCCGGATAAATCCCTGGAACCTGTAGGAACCTTTGGAGAAATTCCTGGAGGAATCTCCGGAGAAATTTCTGGAAGAATCCACGGAGAAATTCCTTGAGGAATCTCAGGAGGAATCTCCGAAGAAATTACTTCAGGAATCTTTGAGAGAATCTCCGCAGGAATTTGCGAAGGAATTTCCGGAGGAATCTCCAGAGGAATTCCCGGAAGAATTATTGGGAACATCTCAGAAGGAATTCCTAGAGGAATCTCCGGAGGAATTCCTAGAGGAATCTCCGGAGGAATTCCTGGAGGAATCTCCAGATGGAATTCATGAAGGAATCTTCGAAGGAATTCCTGGGGGAATCTCCAATGAAGTTACTGCAGGAATCTTTGAGGGAATTGGCGGAGGAATTTGCGGAAGAATTTCCAGAGGAATTTCCGGAGGAATCTCCAAAAGAATTCCCGGAGGAATCTCCAGAGGAATTTCCGGAGAAATCTCCGAAAGAATTCCCGAAGGAATTTCCGGAGGAATTATTGGGGGAATCTCCGGAGGGATTCCTGAAGGATTCCTGGAGGTATTTTTGGAGGAATCTCCGGAGGAATTATTGGAGAAATCTTAGAAGGAATTTCTGGAGATTTGCTCCAGAAGATCTTGTGATGATTGTTCCAGGAATTCCTCCGGGGAAGTGCTGCAGGAATTCTGGAAGAATTTCAGAGGAACTCCTGGAAAATTACTGGTGGAATTATTGGTGAACTTCTGGTGGAATTCTCGAGGTAATTTTTGATGAGTTCCTGGGAAATTCCTGGAGGAATTTCTTGGAAACTCATTGGGGTATCCCAAAGGAATTCCCGGGGAGCTCCTACAAGAATTCACGGGGAACTCCTGGATATTCTTCCGACAAGTACCTGAAGGAATTAACGAAAACTTCTGGAGGCATTCCCAGGGAACTCCCGGAAGCTTTATCGGGGATTTCCTGGAAAAACCTGATCATTTCTGGATGATTTCCGGGGGAATCCCTGGAGGAATTTCCGGAACACTCCTTGAGAAATTCCCGGGGAACTCTTGGAGGAATTTACGAGGAACTCCCTCGGGAATAACTGAGAAACTCCGGAGGAATCCCTGATAATCTCCTGGAGGAAGAACTGGAGGAGAACTTCTGAATGAATTCCCGTGAACCCCTGCGGGACGTTCTAGAGGAAATATCAGGAAACTCCTGAAAGAACTCTTTTAGGAATTTTCGAGAACTAGGAAACCTCAGATTTCTTTCGATAGAGCAAGACAGAGCAAGAGCAATGCTGCAGATTCTCACACAATTCTTTTCTTCCAGGAAACAAACATATTCACCGAACTGAAGTTGTTTTGAAATTAACCGCAAGAAATCCGCGCTCATTGTGTTTTACCGCAGCGGCATACTTGCGGATTGGTCCATACCGCAGTGCTTCCGTATTCCGTTGCCGGCCCCATTACGTTTCCCGCTTCAAACTAGTGTTGTTTCTTGAGTTCTTTCCTTGTCAAATATTTGACCCTGTGTACTACAGGCCTAAGGCCTCTGTGTACTAACAGCTTAATGCACACTGATGTATGTGGTGCGAATAAGATGAAACAAAAAAGAAAAAGAAATGTCACTTTTACTCACGGAATAATGCATCGACATATTATTCCGTACGGAAAATTAACAACATGACTGACGGCATCGCATGACACTGCCATCTGTTGGCAAATCTTTCTGGCTGCAAATTACTTATCAACTGCGAACTCTTAAGTAATTTTGATTGCAAAAGTTTTACGTGACCATTACTTGTCCTATCTTTTTACACAGTACTTACCAGGTGGAAACTAGCCATAGGGTAAAAACTGGAAGTAGGTCTTTGAAGGCAGTTTTCTTAAAATGAATAACGTTTTCTGTCACATTAGGGGTGGTGGGGGTAAAGTGGACAACCTAAGCATTTTGGTCGTTTCCCGCGGAAATGCGGCAAAATCCATGTGCTTTTCCGAGTAATATGGAAGGTAATGAAATACTCTAGAAATCTTGTAAGTGGTTGAATTTAAAAAATATTGTTTTCTTTGATTATTTCATTCACCAAATCGTGCATCAAAATAGCATGAAAAAAATTGGTGGGGGTAACATGGACAATCGATGGGGTAAAATGAACAAGTCGTTAAAAGTTTTATAACAGCATATTGTTTCTATGTTTTTAAATACAAACTATCAAATTTCATACGATATCTTTATTTTGTTGTTTTCAAACTTTTAATACAAACTTAGAAACACACTTAAATAATTATTGTAAAAATAGTGTAAAAAACAAGCACTGTTTTGGGTGAAAATTATGTTTTGTTGATATACAATATTTTTTTATAACTTTTTACCTCAATTATCTCACGATAGGTATGACAGCTGATGATTCTGAAGTTTGCAAGAAAAAATATGAAATGTTGGTGAAATTTGAACGTCGGTTGATGGGGTGGGTATCCAAAATATCCAAATACTATCCATACTAATGGGGCGCATTTGTAGAACGACACCATTGATGTCGTAGTCATTCAAGATCGGTTTTTTGTTGCGAGAGTAGCACATCACCATGTATTTAGACACACTCAGAGGTGATTTAGAGCTTATTTCGATGACACCATTCGACGAATAGATCTAACTGCGATTGTAAACACAAGCAATCGTCGATTGAGCGTATTACAAAGTACTATTTTAAGTCGATGGCATTAGCAATCTACAGCCAGATCCCAGGATAAGCATCACACCTTTGAAGAACATAAGAAATAGCAGATGGAGGGCCCATTCTACTTCTTTGAGGTGCACCTGATGAGCTCGTGAAGGACGAAGAGGTACTAGAATCGAGCTTTACACGAAACGTTCTTCCCTTCAAGTAGGAACAAAGCCAACGCCTCGAAAGTTTCGCCAGGAGAATGTCATGATCAATTGAATCAAACGCTGCCTTGAAATCAGTGTAGATGACGTCAACTTGACCAGCTTTCTCCAATTGTTCAAAACAAGTCTTAAAATCAAGTAGATTTGGTGTTACAGATCGACCGGGCAAGAACCCGTGCTGGTCGGCAGAAATGTAGCATTTAACCTGGTTCAAGATAGTATCGCTTATGATCATCTCAAATAATTTGGACGCCGCAGAAAGGTTGGTTATTACTCGATAGTTTTTGACATCACGTTTATCATTCTCTTTCAGAATGGGCACCATAATTGTGCTCATTCTGCGAATGGAGTGACGTGAGAAAAGTCGGAGTCGTATATCGAGATGAGGAATCCACTCTCGAATGAAGTGACTCGCCGTGTAAATCAAATGGAGAGTCACCTCATTCGAGTCGAGATTTCTCACCTCGATATACGACTCCGACTTTTCTCACGTCACTCCATTCGCAGAATGAGCACAAATGACTGTTTCCAAATCATAGCATCTTCGAATGGTTGATTGAATATTTGACATAAAGGAGCTTCCAGAGCAGCAATGCAGCGACAGAAAACGGCTGTGGGAATACCGTCCGGGTCAGGCGAGAAAGAATATTCCAATTTCTTGGCAGCATTCGAAACCATAATCAGTGTAACTTGGAATGTGTCTAAATCCAGAAGGTTCATGATACGTCCACGACAGTTGCATCCACTTCAGATGGAGTTACGGTATCCGTAGAAAATACCGAGGTAAAATGGGCTGCAAACAACTCGCACATCTCCGCACGTATAGAAGTTTCAACATCGTTCAAATACACATTCGCAGATATGGCCGTGCTCTTCCTTTTTGAATTGGCATAGTGCCAGAAACTCTTAGGATTGCGACGTAGATTAGTTTGCATTCGCAATATGTACTACTTGTACAACGAGGAGTTGACGTTCCGATATTCGTTGCATACAAGATGGAAAAGGCGTTTATTTTCGGGACAACGATGACGGCGGAGTCTGCGTTGGAGTGCGTTCCTTTTTTTTCGATTCCCTCAGCAGCGTTGTACTCCTTGCAGGCAAAGGCGCAGGGTGACGAAGCGGTACATAGATGTCCATCCAATTTTCCAAAACGGCACGAAACATTTCAGCCATTTCTTCGGCGTTCAATCCATCTAGAAGGATGCTCCAATCCAGTCCCGAAAGAAAGTCTAACAAAGTTTTAAAATCAATTTTATTGTAGTCGAAGGGCAATTCTTCAATCACAACACAACCAGGTGATTGACGTACGTTATCAACAATAGACGGCAGGGATATCTCCAGTGGCGGATGATGAAAATCGATAGGCAAAAGTGGAGTATCGGAACGCGTAACCACGCATGACAGGTCTGAATGGTAAAAGACTAAGTCAAGTGTTCGCCCCAAGTAGTTGAGCTCCGAGTTCGATTGACAGAGATTTTAAAAGTCCAAGGCATCGACCAGAAGTGTGCTTGCGGTCGTCATTGTACCAGCGGGTCGTAGCTCATCGTCACATCGTGTCCATGATAGTTTCGGCTGGTTGTAGTTACCACACACAAGTACACAGACCTTGTCGGAACTCGGAGCACAGGCTACATAGCGCTTGAACCGACTCCATATGACTACTCATCACGTTCGCGTCTTTGCTTTTATCAGAAGCGATATAGATGACACATAGCAAGAGTCGTTGGGCGCCAATCACCACAGAGGCACAAATCTGTTCTAGAGAAGCGTCGCTGGCGGAGTCGATGCCTGAACAGATGAAACGACGATGAACAGTAATGAGAACGCCTCCAATGCACGTTTTCTCGCTGTTCCTCGCACTGTGGTCGCAGCGATACACGTTAAAGTTGTCCCCGAAAAGCTGCGACGAGTTAACACTTTCGTCTAGTCCAGTCTCAATCAAAATTATGACGTCATAGTTGCTGTCGACTGGATTACAGTACAGAGTGTCGTTCGTAATCCTCGCACATTCTTGTAGCACACCCAAAAGTGGCAGTCGTCGTCGGTGGAGTACTGTAATTGAGAATCATCAGGCGAGGAAAAATATGAAGAACGGTAGGGATACTCGCCTCCGGTGGAAACCCTAGGGTCTCCACCATCCACATGAAATCGCATAAAACAGTTATCGTTATTGGAGTCAACCCTAGAGTCGCCACTGTCCACATGAGAAAACTTTAAATTATATTAGCGGTATTGCGGCAACGCTCGGTTGGACAGGGTTGTTCGACGAGATCCGGTTTTTTGACATATCAACGAACTCTATGAACAACATTCCACTAGGCCAAGTGGAGGCATCCAAGGCACTGTTCTTCATTGACGGGTCCAGACCAACTTTTAAGGACACAAAGATCCAGCTGGTCACTTTCACACCTTTTGGAATTAAGCGTACGACATCGGCTGGGGCACTTATATTCAGGCAACGAGAAGCAATCTTTTACATATCTTCGACAGTCAATTGCCGATGCAATCCGGAGATATACAGCCAAAATTTTGGTGTCGGAGCTTCTAGTGTCAAACAAGGTATGGACAGATCACTGATGTCGATAGTTTTAGTCCCACGATCTGGTTCCGCGGTGATCGGTTGATCATCATCATCATTGTGCCGCACGACGTTTACAGCCAATGCGGGGCCATGCATCCTTAGCGCGGAATGGGCGATCAGCAGAAACATCCTTGGTGATGCAGCGATCAACTTGCTGACTCAAAGTTTCCACTTAAGTTGAATAACTTTTGAACTTGAGTTTGCAGAATGGATGGTGGGGAGAGTGGTTAAGCTCGCGCATGTCGGCTACATATGTACGATTTTACGCACCCCTTGGACCAATGCGATTTCGGATTCGCCGTTGGATTCGTTGCCTGCGCACAGGAAGGTCCAGCAGATCATCACAAAGCTATGCAATACCCAGTATGGGTTGGCATCCAGCCTCGGGACAGCACGTGACAGGTTTTTCTGCAGCCGAAGGTTCAGAAAGATATCGGCTGGTAGTAGATATATGTATAATATTAAGTGGAACGAGAACAACGTGACGTGCCATGCAACATTCCATTCATTTCTCATTGCTGCTTTGAACGTCATTTGGATATAAAAACAGCGTATCTCCATGGGTAACTGGAGGAAAGCGTCCTGGATACGACAGTCGCCCGATTTCGAGGCCGCCGGTTAGAGGAATTATGTATGCCAACTGCTGCCTAGCATCTGAAGTTTACGTCAGTAAGCTCGATGCTAATTACTGGAACAATCGTTAGGGTGATCTTGATAAAATATGCGTTGCGGGCTGCTGCGGTGAACCCCAGTTCATATAGCGGTTAAAATGGCGAGAAGGTGAAGTGTTTCAAGTGAACATCTCTTGGAGAAGAACGCCCTTTTGTACGACACTTCGTCGGCGTAGAGGTTCAATACACCGTCGATGTCTACAAGCTGAGTCTTTGCAACTTCATTGTGAACATGATTAGCATGTTTGGGATGAAAGACGTCCAAGTCGCCGATGAATGCCGGCTAAATACTTAAATATGTCTGATACCGAAGAAGCGCTCAAGAATAGCTCATCCTACCGTAGACAAGTAAGCGGACTTCTGTACTTGGTAGTCGTAGCAAAGCCCAATATTGCAGTAATCTTTGGGTGAAAGTTCAATGAACTCCGTGACAACACGCAGAATCTCATCGATTACTTCGACGCCGATTGGATGGGAGATTGAGAAAGCTGGATATTACCCTGGCGAAGCCGCCGTAAATCAAGCGTTTTTTCTATCATCACTGGAGGCGAAGTTCCTGGTCCTCTGTGAGGCGTGCCAGGAATCTCTGGGGCTCCGACGACTGCTTTGTTGCTTTGGAGAAGGCGTGGCTATTGAATATAACCATGCTGAGGAGGAAGTGATCGATTCCCGGTCGGTCCAGGAACTTCGTGATGAAATTTTCCTAGACTTAATTGGGCTTAGAGTATCTTCGTACCTTCCACACGATATACATTTGCAAAATGGTTATTAATTGTGAAAGTGCTCATAAAAAACTAACCCGAGAATCAGGCTTTGTACGTGTGGGGAAATTACGCCAAGAAAAAGAAGAAAAAACGCCTTTCTTACAATAGCTAAACCCATTGGTGCTAAACGATTGGAGTACACATTACCAAATTTCATGTGATCAAATTTTTATGAAACCTCGATTGTGAAATAATGTAACTTTTCTGAACATGAATCATTCTCAAATGTTCAACTTTTACGATGAAATAGTTATTTACCTACCCTTAGACATATAAGGACTGTTCACTTTATAAAGAGGACAGTTTTGCAACGCTATAAAAAGAAAATGCGTAGTACAAATTTGACTAGCCTTGGATGGCTGACTGTAGATTATATTAACAGATAATAGCCATAATTAAATTGAGGTCAAATAGTTGAACTTCATAGAAATGTGGCAAAGTGTTTGGAATGGTCATTTTTTTTTGATTGGCAAAAACTAAAGATAAAAACAAAACAACGATGTAAACCATTGCAAATTTAACATAACATTGACGTCGGAAATAAAATTTTACATGTAGTTATTCTCAAATAAGAAGTATAACGACATAAGAATTGAAAATAAACAATAATAAGTTTCTCTAGAGTCGAAAATTTACAATAATGTAGCTGAAAGTATGGCATTTTTGACTATGATCATCATTACGGATTAAGTTGACGTTGAAGAATGCACTTAAAAGCATATCTTTCTTCTGTGTAATTTAGAAAGCAATTCTCTCATGCACTGGACAAATTTTGAACCGAATCCGTTGTGTTATTACATCACTGTGCTTGAATAAATAGTTTTTTTTTATAAATCTCTATGAAAACAAGAAAACCTACTATATCAAGCTGGATGCTGTTTGGTGCAGTACTACTGACCAACTATTGAACTATATCCTTGGTAGAATAGTATTAGATTCCAATACATTGAAAAATTGATGAAAATTTAATTGTTAACTATGTGAAAAATTATAAAGAATCTTGGGAATTGAGTTTTTTTTACGTATAACGTAAACCGCTTCAGTTGCATAATAATAAGCATTTTGATTAATGTTACATTTTTCCTACATTGTAGAATAATTGTTGAAAGCTATGCAAAAAACTGCAAATTATTTTTTTGAAAAATGAAAAAGATACCGCATAAACAAGGTGTCCTCTTTATAAAGTGAACAGTCCTTAGGGGACATTTTTTTTAGATTTCAACAGTCGAATTCACTAGTTATAAGAGTGGGATTTTTGACCGAACCTCACCCTTTACAGGGCTCGGCGTTAGGTTTTCGATTTTTTGTTATTTGGAAAAATGGGAACTGGATTATTATATCATGCCAGATTGAAAGATGCTCATAGGAGTCATGGCCTAAGTTTATGGACTCACTCTCGGATCGAATGAAACGTTGAACGTGAGATTTCACAGAACTCTGCATGACATACCATATGAAATATGATGTAAATTTTCATTATAGTCATTTTATTCAGCATGGATCTCCGAGTATGATTACAAGACATATCAACTTTATCTCTCTTTTAGATTGGCATCTAAGAGCCGAAAAGAAAGATAAAGATGTTAAAGACGGACCCGGTTTAGGGTGGTGCTTCGAATCCAGTTTGACTTTCTATTCTGCAGCGTTGTAACTTGTTCTGTAACTTAGTTAGTTAAAGCGCCGGACTAGCGATAACGGAGTCGTGGGTTCGAATCCCACCAAAACAAGTGGTATTTTTTCACAAATTTATCTCTCAATTTGCCAATTAAACGTACTTTGCCTAAAAATACTTCAAGTTTTTACGTCTATTTCAGACATACTAGCCGACTGGTATAGCCGGAAAAGGCCAATAAAATTATTGTTACACAAATTCATTATGTATTTAATGTATATCGTCAGGTATATTGTAAGATTGGAAGTTTGCGCTAAGTTAACATAACTTGTAATTACACTGAAGTGTTTTTACGCGGTCTGCGTAAAAAACCGAGTCATTGAAAAAAACGTCCTTAAAAAGTCAAATCACGGTAGATGTGAAAAGGTTTAAGAGGTTTCACGGGGTTCCAGGATGTTTCTGGCGTGTTACAGGGGCTTTTGGGTGGAATTTCAGAAGTATTTCAGGAAGTTTCAGAGGTTTTATAAGCGGGGTTACAGAGGCGCTTAATAAGAATTTTCGGCGGTTTCGGAGCGTTTCAAGTGCGTTACTTGTGTCCGAGGGGGTTTTAGGGGAATGTTGGAGGCATTTTAAGAAGCTTAAGAGGATTTTCGGCGGGTTTCCGAGACGTTACAGAGGCGTTACATAGTCGTTTTCAGGAGTTTCGAAGGGTTTTTGTGGGTTCCAAAGGGTAACATACCTGAAAAGACCCTCCGGAAACCCCGAAAAGCCCACTGTTATGCTTATTAAATCCATTGCAATCGTCCAGCTGCCTGAACTTCCATCTGACCCACTACTGTAACGTACCTGAGACCCTCCGAAACTCCCGAAAACGCTTCTAAGGCTTCTTGATATACACATTGCCTGTTTGGTACATTTTTGATTTACTTAACTTTTTTTTTAATTTCTCTAGTAACAAAAAATAATTTTTAGCGGTCGCTCCCCTTAAGTGCTTTTATAATTTTAGTGGACGAGATACAATAAGAAACCGCTTAAAATAACTTGAATCCGATTGGTTTGGTTTTGTTAAATCAGTTTGATATGAATCGGAGTGTACCCATATACAATAACCTAATTAACCTCTCCATTGTTCTTCCCATCTCATCTCCCGCAGCCTCTTTTCGATGGCACGCTCGGCCAGCTCGGACCTGGTCGCCCTGGAATCCCCAACGATCTCTCTTCCACCGGCACCTTCGGGCCTATCGCCGACGTCGCCAGTCGCAGCAGTCCCGCCTGGGGGGCATGGACTGCTGGGGACTTCCGCCTCTGCGATACAGCTCCAGCAATTCTCTGATAATGGCGCCGCCCCCACCATCACCACCACCACCACCAATGGCACCCTCCCCGGCGGGGGATCATCTCGATCGCTACTACAGGCAACGGCGGGACCGGGGGACGGTGGCGTCTCTTCCAGCAGTCCTAACATCGCGGCCCCCTCCGGGACCGGGACGAATGGGGCGGCGACCGCAGTCGCCGGTAGCAGTAGCAGTAGTCCGTCCCCGATCGGTCCCGGAACGGCTACCGGCGCCGGAATGCCCGGAGGACCCGAACTGGACACCTACTCGACCGATTCGTCGACCTTCGACGAGGACGTTAAGCGCCGTCGGAGGAAGCTCCACTTCCCTTTTGGTAAGAAGTTTAGTAAATCTAAAAAGACCCAATGAGGACGGTTGGGAACCGTGGGAACGTAGGTTGGTGGTAAGACGGAAAAGTGTCTGACAACAACGGTGGAGCGATGCCGCCGTCGCCGCGGACAGGATTCGTTTGAGGAAAGTGGCAATGGCGAAAGGTGATTTCAGGGCGTGGACTTGTAAGGCGGGCTAGAGGATGTTAGTAGCGATCTCATGCGGCATTTTAGGTTTTATCATTGGCCGAGTGACCAAAATTTGGCTTTATAACTGCTGTGAAACCGTTATAAAACCAAAAAATTGGACTTGGACGTGTTTTATTACTGCTTAAGAACCGCTACAGACCCAAAAATGTCATATGAATTGATTTCCGCCTGTGCATATGTTATTCGTTGATTTTGAATTTCAGTTTGAATCTTGAATGTTGATAGGTTTTCGTAATGATTTTCCTGACACTAGTGGAAAATGGTTGCGTGAAGTTGAATGTTATGTGACGTAGCAGACTACTATTGTGGCATCAGTTTATCTTAAGGAAATTACAACCAGGAAGAAGACGAGTGAGACGTTTGCAATAATAATAGATGTGTATTTCCCATTTCCTGTTACGCCCTTTCCCCGTTTTAATGTGAAACCATAACCTCAACTTATTGTAAAGGGAACTTTTACTTCATTGAAGATCTGTGTCTGTTAGATATTTACAACAATAGGAAAAAAAAAACAAAACTACTAAAGCAACAACATGGAACGTTGAGTGAACCAGCCAGCGAGTAGAACACGGATCAAAAGTCTGACAAAATTATAGTAGTGTTTACGTGTTAACTAGGGGAAAAAAATAAAGTTTCTGTTACTTATGAACGTGAATAATTTAAATCGGAAAAATCTCCTACACAAACTAGGCAAACTTTAAGCAATTGTTAAGCCAAGCAACTACACAAAAGGTAGCACAACAAAGTTAAGTTTTGTGTTCCTACGCGTGGCTGCTTGCGCAGCTTCCGGCATGAAATAGGATCTAGGTGTATTTTTGTGTAATGACACATAACAAAACATGGCATATTTCTTGGTGGCCGATCGATTTTGATCGGCTTAATACAACAATAAAACTTTGCGTCCTTTCGTTAGCTCCCTTACTAATAAACCGACTGCGCCGAACCAGGAGTTACGGGAAGTCGAAAGTACTTACTACGCTGTGGATTAACCCAAAATTATGCATTCGAAAGTCTTCCATATATTTGAAGAAGTTATTTTTTGTTTAGCAATAGGATCGTGTTGAAGATGGAAACAATTCTTGAATGGCTTGGTGGTTCTATCAATTCTCTGCTTTTCAACAAACCCGATCAAATCACGGTTGTTTACGTGACTATCTAATCAATTTCTTCGGAAAACCATGTTCATGCTTTGCCTAGGTTTCTACTGATTCGTGAATGACTTATGTTTATTCTTTTTCTCCTATTCTGTTTATTGTTCTGTCGACCACTTTATCACTATTTTGTGAACAAAACCGCTTTTGGATGTTTTTTTTTTAACAAACTCTGGTGCAACATTTGACTTGTACCACACCTATCTTTCGGGTAGAGGTATTGGTTTATGTGACCACGCGTGGGAGTACCTCTGTTAAGTCCCACTGTTTTGGTCTCCTAAAATTGTCAGCCACATTCCGCGCAAAATTTGGCTTTTTTTCAATACTTCACTTCATTAGCTCCTCTCTGAAGCCACCATTCTACAATGGTTCTAATCTTTAACGGGGCGTCAATTGTCGAGGGCATATAATTGTGAATAGTGTAAAACGAAATGCACAATGCTCCGAATCCAATATTTACAAGGTTAAATCGTATATTTATGTTCTTGTTAAACGAGCTGGTTGATGCATGTTTGCAATCAATTATCGGATCTGATATAAAACTTTTTTTCTTTACTCTATCCACCTGGAATTCCTCTAGGAGTTGATTCTACTGGGGATCTTTCTTCTCTAGAAAATCTACCAGATTGTTTTGGTATTTTCACTAGGATTTCTTATAGCGATTCAATAGAAGTTCTTCTAAGAGCTCTTCAAGTAATTCCAATAGGAATTCCTTAAGCAATTCCGCCGAAAATTTCTCTAGGAATACCATCGAAAATCCCTTTCGCAGTATCACTATACCTCCGAAAATTCTTCCAAAAGTTACTCCTAGGAAAAGACTTCTGAAATACTTCGGGGATTCTTCCGGAATTTCCTTCGACGATTTCACTAGATTTTTTTTCGGGTACATTTTGTGAGGAGGAAAAACCACTGGGAATTCTCACGGAAGTTTCTTCTGGATTTCTTCTGGAAATACTGTTGAGAATTTGTCCGAAATTACTTGCATAAGTAAGATTCTGAGAAAAATCATAAATAGTTTGTTTGGAGATCTAGAAAAATATTTTAGAAATTCTTTTATAAAAATTTTATTGAAACTTTCGACGAAAACTTTTGCCCAAGATCCTGTGGGAATTCTTCTACAAGTTCGCAGGAGAATTTAATTACATTCTCTAAGTAAAATTAACTTTTTGAGCTCAACCTAGGTTTCTGTAGGAGTTTAACCGGGAATCCCTCTTGAAGTTCTACTGGGAACTCCTGTAGAACCTCCACCAGGTTTTTATTTTTATTTCTGGGAGTTTCCCTGAGGATTACTCTATCGGCTCCACTAGGAGTTCCTCTGAGAGCTCTTATAGAAATTTCACTGAGAATTCGTCTAGCACTTCCATCGAAATCTATCAACATCCCAGCTTCACTGATACCTAATTCTTCTAGGAGTTTGAAAATGCTTCCATAAAGCTTATTAAGATATTCTTTCGGGAGTTCTACTGTGAATTCTCTCATACAAGTTTTTAGGGAGTTATATTTTAAACTGTCCCGGGAGTTTTCCAAAAGTACCTTCCAAGAGAAATCTTCCCAAAATTACTTCTGGGTAGAGATTTATTCCGGAAGTTTCTCCAGGAGTAGTCACCATCACTTCTTGTAGAAATTTTTCCGGAAATTCTAGTAGGGTATCGCGCCACTTGGGCGGTGGCTTCTATATTCGTCTGTTTTCCACTATAACTCAGTCAATTTTGAACCAATTGACTTGAAATGTTGTACACGGGTAGATACTATACCTATCTCAGCACATTCCAAAAGTTGTGTCAATTGGTTCAAATTTGACTGAGTTATAGTGGAAAACAGACGAATATAGAAGCCACCGCCCAAGTGGCGCGATTCCCTAGTTACACCGCTTAATCTTTTCTAGTAGTTTCTCCGTGACTTTTTTTTTTCGGAAGTTCAAAAATTCTTCCGAAAGCTTCTTCGGATTTTTTTCCAGAATTTCTTCAGTTCAGCACTGCCTGTAGAAGTTCCTACTACAATTGAGGAGTTTTTTTTCCGAACAAGTGGCCAGAATCGGAAGTTCTCCAAGAAGATCCACCCAGGGTTTCTCCTAAAGTCCCTTCTGGATTTCTTGTAGGATTATCACCTAGGTTTTCTTTGAAATTTCTTCTACAATGAGGAGCGATTCTGTGTAAACTCTCGAGAAAATTGTTAAGAAAATCAATGTTCCTAAATGAAATCCGTGAGAAACTCTTAGGTGCATTGCTTAGTTGCAAGAGTTAATAAAATGCAAAAATATCTCGAAAAACAATGACGAGATTCAGAAGAAATATCCGAAAAACTCCATGATAAAAAAAATCTGAAGGAGGTGCCTGAAGAGTTTTCCAATGAAGAAAATATTCGAAAAAGGCAAACAAAATCATTCTAGATGAAATAAATATTCTAGGAATAAATTGCAAAAAGCATAAAGGAGAATCACAGGAAAAGGAAAAAATCCTTGCAGGAGGAATTATTCGCGAGAAACTTTTAGAAGATTTTCAGGTGGATCTTTAAGAAGCATTGCAAGAGAAAGTCTACAATTATTTTTACTAAAACATGATGTATACTCATGGGATATCCAAATATTTTTCAAGGAATTTTCCTATATGTACTTTTGTAAAAGCTTCTGAACTCATTCTTAATGAAACTCCAGAGGGAATCTGTGAATATATTCTCCTCGATTTTCTCGAAAGTATTGGTTTTATGAACTCCTTCAAAAAGCTCTAAATATTACTTTGAATAAACCCCAGGATTTTATAAGGAATCCGAGAAGATGTCAAATTGAGCCTGAAGATAAGATGCCAACTGCAGATTTCTGAAAGAATCCTAGGAGATGCTACTGAAGGAATTTTGTGGAAAAATATGAGGGAATTTCCGAGTTCCCCAAATAATTTCCCATGTCTGGAGCTTCTGGAAGGAGTTCCGGGAAGCTTTAGGAGGAACTCTCGGATGAATTGCTAGAGGACCTCGTAACGCAATTATCTGAACTCCTGTGATAGTTGCTTCTACAAACTAACTCTCGGAGGATCAATTTAATTTCAAAACCTTTGATGGTTTGTTCAAACCATACCCAAAGGAACTACCGAAGAAAGTATACAATATATGGTACAGGCATTATATAATGTCCACACATATGAACAATGTAGACTATCTGAATTGACTTTCTATGAGCACGACACTCCAATTGCTCCTCTCTGGAGCCACCATTCCACAATGGCTTCTCAGACTTCCGTTCGGAATTTTTCTAAGATGCTCTTCTGAGAATTCACTAAAAAGTTATTCTGATAAAGTCTCCAGGAGATTATCTGGGCAGAATTCTTCCAATAATTTCAAATTCCTACATAATCAATGAGAAATTTATTTAGTAAATAATTTCATTGATTCCAACATAAGTTCCTCCGGAAATTTCTTCGGGTAGCATTCCAGAAGTTCATCCAAGAATTTCCCTAGGAGTTTTCCAGATTTTTTTTTTGGGAATTCCATCAGGATCTCCTTTGAATTAATCCAGCAGTTACTCATGGAAATCCTATATGAGTTTTGGTAATCCAAGCATTTTGGAAACCTTCAACATCTGGAATCACTTTGTTTAAATTTCTGAAAGTTATTTGATATTGTATTCACAAATTTCTCTAAAAAAATTCAAAGTTAATTCTCTTGCAACAATTTTGTAATCCTTAAAAAAAAAGAATGCCCATGAAACAAGTACCAAAAGTATTCTAGACAACCATTTGTCCCATAAATATCTAAGAAATAAATTGAAAAAATGGAAAATCCCAAGAAAAACTTCAAAGAGCCCTAACAGATTTCCAGGATGAGTGGTAAAAGGAATTGAAATGCAGGAATAGCTCAAAAAATTTAAGGAACTGGTCTAGGATAAAGACACCCGAAAAAGGTTTCAAAGAACTCGTTGAGTAATTCCAGAAAGAACCACGTTAAGAAAGAAATTCTGGAGAAAATCCCGCACTCGGAGGAAATCGAGGAACTCCTCATAAAATCCATAAAATTTACTTAGAGAATGTAATGATCCCTAAAGGATCTCTCTTGCTGGAATTTTTGATGAGACTCTTGCAAGGATTCGCAGATTGTCAAATTTTCATAGAAAAACTTCCAATATGTTCTAGAGGACTGGCCAGAGGATTTGGAACGCAAAAATGAAGAGGAAAAATTCTCAGAGAAAAAGTGGCGAAAATCAAGAGGAACTTCTGAAAGAATTCAGGAGGCACTTGTAAAATGATTCCTGGGGAAATTCGAGGTTCCAAAGCAACTCTTGGAGGAATTTCCTCTTTGAAGATTTCCCAGAACAACGTCTGTATGAATTCTCAGGAGAACTTCTAGTAAAATTATCGAAGAGATTCCGTAGAAAAAAAAACATCGTTGAAGAATTCCTGCGTGAATACCCAGATCAGTTTTGCTCCAGAATCTGAGACGCACAAATCTCAAGTAAACTTCTAATGATAGCGTATGTTTTATTTTGTACACTTGTAACAAGCTTAAAAAAAGAAGATCTGAAGCCCTGGTTTAGTTTTAATGAGATTTGTGCGCCACAAATTGTGAGTAGGTGCAAAGTGCATTGCGGCACTCATTTTAAGATTCCAACGAGTCTGTCCTTAGAAAAAGAACAAAAATCGATTTTAAATTGTCATCCTTGTATGGAAAGTCGGAATAATTTCCGCTCTACTTTATTTTTTTTTCACGTTTTCAAACTCAGCGCACGATTCTTCACTAATCATCAGCTGACTGAGTTCAAAAATGCTGTAAACTAGTGCTATCAGTCATATTCCGCACATAATTTGGCTTTTTTTTAGTACGGTTTCAATTGCTCCTCTTTGGAGCCACCATTCCACAGTGGTTAAAATCCACAACTCTATAAGGCAAACTTGTTCTCGCTAATTGGAGCTACTGAATCAAATTTCAACCATCGTGCAACAATAATAACAATCTTGCAACCTGCATTTGTTGCGACAATCCATCTAATGCGACATAGCCTTGTCCCAACGTGAACAGAATAGGGTAAAGATCGTGCATCACGAGTTTAAATCATTAGCACACAATTCTTGAAAATTTCCAGTGGAACTCCTTGCGATATTCTCGGAGAAACTCAAAATCCAGAAGAATTTTAAGAGGAACTCATAAACAAAAGAAAAACAGAGAATCTTCTTAAAAAAAATATTGATGAGCTTCTGCAAGTAATCCCGATGGAATTCTTTAAGGAGGAAATTTTGGAGAGAAAAATCCCGGAAGACTCCAGAGAAGAAATTCCGGAGAATTATCTGCAAGAATTTCCTGAGGAAATTGTGGAATAATTATACTGCCGTGAATCGCATACCAGTCCCATCTTTGCTGGATTTCCTATGCAAATGGGACAGATATGCGATTCACGGCAGTGTAGATGGTAGTACTTAAAAAATAAGGAGGAACGGCTAGAACAGCTCTGAGAAGAACTCCTGGTAAAAATCCAGAGGATTTTCTAAAAGAATTCTTGGATGCATTCGTAGAATAAAAAATCCAACTTTCGTTGGGATTCCTGTATGAATTCTCAGACTGAAACTTCTGGTAAAATTCTTGGAGACGCTTCTGCAAAAATTTTCCCAAGAACTCATAGAATAATTTCCAGGAAAATTTCTATGAGAATCACCGAAGGAACTTGCGGAGTAACTTCCGGAGGTAGAACTCGTTTAGACACTCGTTGAAAAACTTTCGGAGGTTCTCTTGTCAGGATTTCCAAAGCAACTCTTGAGGAATTTTCTTCTTGAAGATTTCCCAGAACAACATCTATATGAATTCTCAGAAGAATTTCTGAAAAAAATATCGGAAAAATTTCAGGAAAAATATCGTGGCAACCCCTGCAAGAATACTCGTAGGAATAGGAGAAAACAATCCTAGTGTATTCCTTTCTATAGAAGGAACTCGAGGAATTATTCCTGGATGAATTCAAGGAGTACCTGCTAAAAAAAAATCTCGGAATAACTTCTGGTAAAAATCCCGTGGAAATAATCAATGAATTCGAGGAATCACCTATGAAAGAACAACTGAAGGAACTTAAGAGAGGATTCCTTTACGAACATCTAAAGAAATTTCCGGGCCTATTCGAGGAATTTCCGAAAAATAAAATAGCCAAATGATACGGATTCAATGGATAAATGCTTCAGAAAGCTGTTGTTGAAACTGTTTACGAATTTATTATCAGTTTCCGTCATTTAGAATTTATTAGCAGAGAAACCAGCGATTCATTTAAATGGCCCTATGCCAGTTTAGTCTTTTCGCAAGGATGGCAATGGTAGTTGAAGATTTCCAAGAATCTTGACGCCATTTTTACTTCATTCAATTATTTGAGTTCGCAATACAATTTTCAACCAGCTAAAATGTTTATTAAGCTTATACAACTACTAATCACATTTATAGGCTTTTTCTATTACTTCTCTTAGGAGCTCCCATTCTACAATTTTCAACACAGTTTTTAACACGCAAGATTTTCTTATCACCTGCAATTATTCGCCCCATTTCGCACAAAATTTGGCATTTTTAGCATGATACATCAATTGCTCCTCTCTGGAGCCACCATAACACAATCACGGTGCTTCATTTACCGTTATTATCAAAAAAAATATACCATCAAAACCTGAAACGCCATTCTCTTTCTTCATCATTCCTACACCTCTGGACAAATTAAAAAAAAAATCGTTAGACGAAATTTTGAGTTACGCCCTTTTAAAGGGCCTAACCCCTAAAAAATCAGGTTTTCTATAGAAAAACATCATATTTCATAACAGAAGCATGTTTCTGCCATCAAAATTTAAAACGCCATTCTCTTTCTTTATCATTTCTACACCTCTGGACAAATTTTGAAAATAATCGTTAGGCGAATTTTTGAGTTACGCCCTTTTAAAGGGCCTAACCCCTAAAAAAAAGGGTTTCTATAGAAAAACATCATATTTCATAACAGAAGCATGCTTCTGCCAACAAAATTTGAAACGCCATTCTCTTTCTTTATCATTCCTACACCTCTGGATAAATTTTGAAAATATTCGTTGGACGAAATTTTGAGTTACGCCCTTTTAAATGGCCTTACCCCTAAAAAAATAGGGGTTTCTATAGAATACCATCATATTTTATAACAAAAGTATGCTTCAAAGTCCAAAATAATGGGCTCTACCCCATTTGGCATAACGCCGTTTGGCATAATGCCATTTGGCATAAAAGCCATTTGGCATAAAAGCCATTTGGCATAACGGCCATTTGGCATAATGGCCATTTGGCATAACAAATATTATGCACATTCTTATCAAGAAGGCTGTTCTTTGCGTTATACCAAACGGCATTATGCCAAATAGCCATTATGCCAAATGACCATTATGCCAAATGGCATTATGCCAAACGGCGTTATGCCAAATGGCATTATGCCAAATGGGGTAGAGCCAAAATAATGAACAGTATCATTAATAATGCTACAATTTGATATAATGCACTAATATTGAATGCATTGTGTATAAAAATTAGCCATAACGCCAGTATAAGGGAAGTATTCTTTAACCTGTAGGATACGGACGTTGTTGGCTTCATTTACTATTATAGCCAGAACAATATACAATGAAAAACATAAACGACAGTTCATTTACTTTTTCATTTATATAGTTAATGCACACCCATAAACTGAATTTCAAAAATAATGTTGGTCAAATTCTCCAGTTACGCCCATTTGAAGGTCATAAGTACTTATAGTAGAATTATTATAAAACTTAGTTTCATTTAATCACGTTTATTCTTCGGTAACGTAGTTTAGCAGTTAAATATAGAACTATCATTACAATTGATCATCTCAATCCTTAGTTTTGTATGTTTATTAATTGAAAACAGCATTCACCAATAAATCTAACGAATGAGATAGGCACATGCCATCGCTTGTTTTGTCTTTAAAAAAGCAATACAAAAAACTTACGTTCCACGCTATGAATGGCAATTGATACAAACATGATTGCTTCCTACATGTTTGAAAATACTTCCCTTATATTAGCGTAATGGCCAATTTGTATACAAACATCAATACAAATAGCCAATATTAGCGCATAGTATCAAATTGTAGCATTATTAATAATAGTTCTATTATTTGGGACTTCAAGGCATGCTTTTGTTATGAAATATGATGATTTTCTATAGAAACCCTGATTTTTTAGAGGTTTGGCCCTTTAAAAGGGCGTAACTCAGAATTTCGTCTAACGAATATTTTGAAAATTTGTTCAAAAGTGTAGGAAAGATAAAGAAGGAGCATGGCGTTTCAGGTTTTGATGGCAGAAGCATGCTTCTGTTATGAAATATGATGGTATTCTATAAAAACCCCTATTTTTTAGGGGTAAGGCCCTTTAAAAGGGCGTAACTCAAAATTTCGTCTAACGATTATTTTAAAAATTTATCCAGAAGTGTAGGAATGATAAAGAAAGAGAATGGCGTTTCAAATATTGTTGGCAGAAGCATGCTTCTGTTATGAAATATGATGTTTTTCTATAGAAATCCTCATTTTTTAGGGGTTAGGCCCTTTAAAAGGGCGTAACTCAAAAATTCGTCTAACGTTTATTTTCAAAATTTGTCCAGAGGTGTAGAAATGATAAAGAAAGAGAATGGCGTTTCAAATTTTGATGGCAGAAACATGCTTCTGTTATGAAATATGATGTTTTTCTATAGAAACCCTGATTTTTTGAAGGTTAGGCCCTTTAAAAGGGCGTAACTCAAAATTTCGTCTAACGATTTTTTTAAAAATTTGTCCAGAGCTGTAGGAATGATGAAGAAAGAGTATGGCGTTTCAGGTTTTGATGGTATATTTTTTTTGATAATAACGGTAAATGAAGCACCGTGACAATGCTACGAATACACCACTCAGCAGTATAAATGTCTATCTCTATCTATTTGAGATTCCTCCGAGGGTTCACCTGAGATTTCTCCAAGAGTTCCACCTGGAAAATCTTCTAGAGTTCTATCTGGGCATTCTCCAGTATGGTACCTTGGATTTTACAGCAGATGTTTTCCAGGAATTTCTCGTGGGGTTATATGAGCCAGGGGGAATGGCACTTCCTTTGCTAACCGAAAAAATCCGCATTTTTCCGTTGCTAACCGTCGTTAACCGCGTCTAACTGCTGCTTAAGTTAGCAGCGGTTAGCGACGGTTAGGAACGGATAAATACGGATTTTCCGGATAGAAAAGGATATGTCATTCCCCTTGATATGAGCTTATATGAGCTTTACCTGAGAATTCTATAGTACTTAACATAGTATGAAACTCAGGAGCTTCACTTTTGGTTATACCAGCAGTAGGGTCTGGGTCCATTCGGGCAAGGGGCCTATTTTGGGCACTTGCTGCTAAAACGCAGACTGTTTCAAACCAATTGACTTGATTTTTCAACATGGCTAGTTACTGTACGTATCTTACCGTTTCTCAAAAAGCATGTCAATTGATTCAAAACTGTGTGAGTTGTGGCAGCATGTGCCCAAAATAGGTCTCCCCATGCCCAGATGGTCCCAGACCCTATCACCTGTTATTCCTCCAATAATTTCTCAGGGATTTTCTTCAGCAGTTCCATTGAGCATTTCTCCGCAAATTCATTGGAGAAGTCCTTCAAAATTTTGTTTTCGGAAAGTAATAAGGGTGTCGACTAGAGGTTCTTTTGAGAATTTCCCCAAATTTCCTTCTGAGGATGATTCAAGGAATTTCTCTGGCAATTCCTCCAACCTTAACACCATTTTCACTTCACTCAATTGTTCGAATTATCAATACACTTTTCAACACCCTTATATGTTTATCATCTTCCATAACTATTAGTCATCTTTAGCGCACTATCAGGCTTTTTCTTTCATTCCTCTTTGGAGCCACCATTCCATAATGGTCCGAATTTTCAATACAGTATTCTACACGTTAGGTTTACTATTGTGGATATACCGGCTACTTGTATTCTACCGGTTACGTTTATGTTTAAAATCATTTTTAAGTTACTCTTTTTATAAAACGGCTACTTTGGAGGCCATACTGAAGCGACCGGTAGAATACAAGTAGCCGGTAAATCTACAATACTCATCGCCATTAATGCCATTACTAGTCCCATTTCGCAACGAAATTTGGCTTTTTTGAGCACGATACTTTCAATGCTCCTCTTTGGAGCCACCATTCGTTTCGTCTAACTCACCTGGTGGAAAGGCACTCTTGTGCCGTGTGACATCGCCTATTTGTATAAGATTGCCGCATATCGTTTCGATCCATGTTCTCCTGTGCTTCAATACCAAAATCTGTTCGTGCTCCCCTTAATGCAGAAAATCGATTAATGAACAAAGGCATTCAAGTTTCTCGATTGCATCCGATCTACGATAAACAACGGCCTATTAAATGTTTCCCAACATCACAAAAATATCTCCAGAAACTGCTGGTTCACGCATTTGGTCGACTATTGCGAGCGTAGTTGTTGACTTTGACGTTTGACATACAAATCCTCCACAGCTGTATGTATAGTGGAATATTGAAGTCCCTCATATCTCTATTAAAAGGACCGCTTAGCAGCAGAGGTCCACATGATCATTCCATGATTGATTTATTTGACAGCAATGTTAGAGAGAGCACACAATAGGGTTGATAAGAAATCAAGTTTTTTTTTAAATAGTTTTGCGCACATGAGTTGATCAAATTGTTGGTGAAATTTTCATCGATAATCGAAACTCTGGAAAAAATAGGGCAATCTATTTTGCGCATGGTTAGTATTCTTACGTTTCTTTTACGTGTCGTGTCGAATCGTGTAAACGCGGAAACGAGAGAGAGAGCGCAATGTTAGTCAGAAAGTGTACAAAACCGTGACGGAGAGTAACTTAAAGAAACAAACTTACATACATCTAGTTAAGTTAGTTAAGAGAGTTTACTTGTACACTAGGAACAAAAATAGAAAAGTGGAACTTAAGCAAATTGTGTAGGCGCGCAACACGCGTTTGTCTGATCGAGACAGGCGAACGATAAAAAAGATGGTATTATTATGAATAATATTCAAATTACTAGCAAGTAAGCGAGGTTAACCCATAAGAGAGACGACTAAGTAGAAAACGAGGTAACACAATTATGAACATTAATGACATATGTGGAAGAAATCACAAACACCATTCTCCAGCTGATCAGAAGAAGGTCCCCAAAACAAACCAAACACACACACCTTGAACACACTGAGCAAATCTTCCACTTGGTTTTTGGTTGATTGGCTGGTGAAACGGGATGGAAGAGATAGAGAGAGAGAGCGAGAAATATTTCCTATTAATTTTAAACTGTTGTAGCGATAAATAGAACGATGACTGTGTGACAAGAAGCTTTCCCCACTCCCTTCGCGTTGAGTGATGAATTCATAGAAACAATAGGATTATTTTATATGGGGTAGATTATTATTGTTTATTGTTTTGTTTTGATTTTTTTTTTTTTGCGTCGCTGCACAGTGGTTCAAATTGCGAGGAAAACATGATCGTCGACCTTTTTAGCATGAAAATGTAAAAATAATGGTCTGATTTTCACCTTTTTCACACTGAAAATGTCGAAGATAGGGGTTTTCGTGTTTCGAATCACAGTGCACCGAGGGCGCTGATTCGCTGCACCCTTATTTACACGGAAAACTTAAATTTTATTTATCTTCTTGTTTTTACACAGATAACACCTTAAACGATTATTTATATTTTATATTTTTTAACTTTTGTTTCCTAGAGCAACTTGGTAGCAGATACTATGTCATAAGAGTTAGATGGTCAGTTTTTGCACAAAACTTTTTTTCGCGCTAATCTCTCTTTGAACGTTTAATTGTTTGCAAACAACTGTTCAGACAATTATTGTTATTTTTCTCCGGAGGAAATCAACGGAACAAAAACAAACCGATAGACTCATAGTAGAAAATAGTAGAATAGATAAAACCAATTGTGGAAAGCCACTAGGAAAACAAACACTTAAATTCTGTAAAGAAAGAAACACATGACAGGAGAAAATCTAACAAAAAATACAGCAAAATGAAACATAACTTCTAGCTTATCTCCAGAGCCATTGTAACCGATTGTGAAAGCCCTCGCCTAAACCGGAACCAGCTTTTTCGCCGCCATCCGGTTGATCTTCCCATTGGCGGTGGTCGGCAACCCCTTCACGAAGAACACTCCGCCCCGCAGTCGCTTATAGTCCGGAACTTTCCCATTCACGTACTCCAAGACATCCTCCTCCCTGACCGTCGCCATGCCCTCGGCACTCCGAACCACCAAAGCCGCCGGCAAATCGTCATGCGGCGGCTTCTTCTCCGGCGTAGCCACCACCACCGCCTGCACCACACCGGGAATCTCCATCAGAAGCGCTTCCAGTTCGGCCGGTGCAATCTGGTAGCCCCTGTGGCGAATCATCTCCTTTTTTCGATCGGTGATGAACAGAAAGCCGGTGCTGTCCATGCAGCCAATGTCGCCGGATTTGATGAAACCGTCGGCGGTGAGCAGCGCTCGGGTAGCTTCTTCGTTGCCGTAGTAGCCGACGAATGGGTGGATGTAGCGGATCTGGATTTCGCCTTCCTCGCCTGGGCCGAGCAGGGTGCCATCATCGGCGGCAATCTATGGATAAGGTAAGAGAGAGTTCAAAGTTCGTATTTAAATTTTTGTATGTAAGGGTGCCAGCTGAGATAAAGTATTTAGTATTGTATTATTACTCGCTGTGTATGCATCGCGAGTTTATTACAATTACAAGTTGCTATTACAATACTAAAGCTTCTGTGTCCTAAAATACTAAATAGCTAAAAGGAAACCCTCTTCGGCAAAGTTTTCTAACAGAATTGGTCCATTGGTGAATTTTATTATGATTCGATTTGTCAAGCCGGAGAGTGCCACATTGGCGACGAGGAGAACCCATTTGCTGAACAATCTTGGGAAAGCGGAATTCGGAAGGCTCTAGAAGAAGGTCATCTCGAGAAGAATAAGGATCAACGGATATTCGACAGGAAATGTGGTGACTTTTTCATCGGCTACTCACCTCGTAAAGATCAACGAAAATAAGGAGGGGTCCCACCCGGCGAGTAACACCCTTACAATTGATAGACTTACCAAAGACCTCTCTCATAAGTTTGCGCAACACCACTTCCAATCTTCATCTGAACCCCAATGGTTTCTGGGAAGATTTGGAGATCGCGTGATAACAATATCTGGATCGAGTAACTTCGACTAAGCTACTTTCCCTTCGTCGTGGAGGTCAGCTAAAGTCATGCGTCATCCGGGAGCCTGAGAAGGATCCTTCTTCCCCTAAAAGCTATCGTCCATTCTGTCAATCAATCAAAACTCTTTGAAAAGGCGATCTACAGACGGCTGCTTTCAGCAACTAGCAAAAACTAGCATACTAGCAACAAAATGGATCTCTGTCGTCCAAAATGATAGAGTCATACGCGAATCATACTCACGCCGAGACTTCTTTTTCTTTACTGCTTCTTAGATGTTCACGTCAAGATTACAAAGTAGTTTCAATGTCGTGACAGATAATTTCACCAGCTGGAAGATTTGTGGCCACGCAGCAAAGCCATCTAGGTCATCCTCTTCTACCATTCCACATCCTCCCAGACTTGTTCCGGCTAAGTATTGCAAAATCATCCTGATTGGTTCAGCGATAAAATGGACGATTGTCTAGACATATCCTTGGATAGCAAGTTGTTATTCAGACGACAGGTCGACAAGACGCTCTCCAAATGTAACATCTTGCTAAATGGGCTGTTCATACCCCGCTTAGACCAAATATTGATCATCTCAGAGTCGCGCTCCCCCTCGTAGACATTTGTTTGGTAGACTTTACTGAAGAGAGACAAAAACCGCAGCCCAACAACCCCAATCAAGAATCAAGAAGAATCCCACTGCCCAATAATTCCAACTACCTTTCGTGGTCGTTCAAGCGCTGCTGAGACGAGAGCAACTATGGGAGTTTGTTCGACCCAGGGACAGCACCGAATCTGGCTACAATACAGCTAACTCTGGAGAAGAGCCAGTACAGCATTGTTCATGATAAAATGACGGCGAAATCGACATGGGTAGCGTTGAAGTATCTCAACAAGTCTTCGCTAGGACAAAAGGTAACTCTCTTGAAGCAGATCGCAAACCAGAACTAGCGCGTTGGAGAAAGCATGGAACTACGCAAGGCTAGAGAGCTCCGGATTCCAGATGCAAGAATGTCTGAAGTTTGCCTTCATTCTTCGCGGACTACCATACTCCTTTATCCCCATGACGACGGCCTTAGTAGCTCGCAATGAAGAAGAACTCACGATTAAAATGCTGCAGGTGAAACTCATTGACAAGTCAGAGAAGCAGAGTTTAAACAGGAGGGAGAACGGAACGAACGGGTTTTGAAGATCGGAGGCAGCGGTTAGCAGCAGAAATCAGGTACCTGCTACTACTCCAGAAGGAAAGGTCATCGGAAGAAGGGTAGTCGAGCATGCTTGGCGGAACAAAATTCCAACGATCAACGATCATTTCTGCCTTTGGACAAAGTGTTCACCGGTGTACGACCGGTTATTTCTGCCGCATTTATGTTTGGGACTGTGTGATTCGATGTCTCGACAGCAACAGCGAAGAAATAACGATCACGTTAACAGAAGTAATCTACGCCCCAGAACTAGAAGGAAACCTGATATCAGTGACGAAGCTTGCAAAGAAAGGTGTCCGTACCGTATTTGATTGACATAATTGGGGACTTTTTTTTTATAGAATGAGAAAATCTGCAACAGATACCCAAGAGGTGGTTCCTCGGGTGATGTGGGGATCGACCCACTAAAAACTCATTCTCTCTCTCTTCCTTACCTTCGCGGTACGCCCGTTAGGGATGACTTCGAGAAGGGGGGGACCGTACATGAGTACACTCTAATAGTAAGCGTTCCACCAGCTACCGCCTTAAGTTGTTCACTCTCCCCTAGAGGCTCGGGTCCTGGCTAGTACTTAGACTACCCGTTGAACTCAAGCTCCTGGATGGGGAAGGGGGGCTAACTCAACTAGCTGTTGTTCGGCTCGCCATTTACTCTGTAGTTCAAGTACGATTCGAGAAACCGTGGAAGTAACGGAGTCCCACTTGTCCGCCCCCATACACATCCTTTCAACAATGTTGTCAGGCGTGATATCTCTACCGCATACCTCCTGCATACTCGACCTTTGCTCCACGAAACGTGGACATTCAAAGAGCACATGCTCCGCGGTCTCGTCGCAGTCTGCACACTCCGGACATGCGGGGGAGCCTGCGTGTCCGAATCTGTGCAGATACCACCTAAAGCAACCATGGCCTGACAGAAATTGAGTCAAGTGAAAATTCACCTCGCCATGGGGCCTGCTCATCCACTTGGACACGCTCGGTATGAGCCTGTGTGTCCATCTACCCTTGCTGGAAGAATCCCATTCGCTCTGCCACTTCAGCTTAGACGAGGTTCTGGCGATACGCCTCGCGCCTCTTATGCCGCGTCGCTCGAAGCATTCTTCATCCTCTGCCACCACTAAAGCTATGGGCATCATGCCCGCTAGCACACATACCGCGTCCTTTGAGACCGTGCGGTATGCGCTCACCACCCTAAGGCACATCAGCCTGTGGGTACTCTCAAGTCGCTTCACATTTCGGTTAACCACTAGCGCCTTCGACCATGCAGCGGCGCCATACCGTAGTATGGAGACCGCTACTGCCGCGAGCAGCTTACGCTTACTCGAGACTATTGCCGAGCTGTTTGACATTATCTTTGACAATGCCAATTGGGGTCTCCAGTTAGCCTAGTGGTTAATGCTTTGGATCGCCAATCCGGAGACGGCGGGTTCGATTCCCGTTCCGGTCGGGCAAATTTTCTCGACTCCCTGGGCATAGTGTATCATTGTGCTTGTCTCACAATATACTAATTCATGCAATGGCTGGCAAAGAAAGCCCTCCAATTAATAACTGTGGAAGTGCTCAAAGAACACTAAGTTGGAGAAAGGCAGGCCAAATTCCAGTAGGAACGTAATTCCATACAGAAGAAGAAGAAGGAGAGTTCAAGATAGGCAAAATAATGTGGTTTCACAAGGATTCTAAGGCGTTTCAGTGATAGTTTTACGGGGGTATAAGAACAGTTTCCGGGAGTTTCAGAGTTGTTTTTTGGTTTGTTTCAAGGCGTTATGGGGGGCTTCAGGGGAGTTCAATTGAAGCTTCCAGGGGCCTTAGAGGTTTCATGGGGAATTTGATAAGGCTGGGTTTCAGGCTGTTTCAAGGGGCCTCAGAGATTCTAGAACACCTGAAACGCCCAAGAAACCCAATAGAACGCCCCTAAAACATGTTGAGTTTTTAAGCGGGTTTCAGGGACTCTTCAGAAAGCCTCAGGGAGTTTAAGAGGATCTTAAAACCGTCTGTCATTCTTTTAGATGGTCGGCGTTCAGTCAGAGTGGACTACGTACTTTTTTGGGCAGGTAAAGATAAGCGAAGGAATTTGATAACTCTGAACTTTTCGATGTTGTTTTGTTGCAGATGTATCATTATATAGAATAATGATAGTATTTCGAGAAATAATGCGTTTGATTTGATTTCCCATGTGCTTGCAGGACATTTTCCAGAATCATTGAAAAACAGATGGTCTGGTCTGACTTAACGCCGTCTAGATGTCTTGGAATCAGGGCGCAAAATTTCGCTCTTCCTTTTCACACAGTCAGTCATTTCGTGGTCATTGAATATGAAGCCGATCGAGAAACATCTACAAAATTACCTACGTTTATGGCTACGATTCCCACCAAAAACACTGCACGACAATCAAATGGGATAAGATCTGTGTAAAGCACCATCAAATGTAACCGAAACATTAATATTTTATCAGCAATTTATCACTTTGTAACTTGTTTACAAATATTCATTGATTATCATTCATGAGCATGAGCATGAGCATTGGTGACCGTACACTTCGTAGTTGCTACTCCGTGATTGACCAGAGCTAACGGAATTGCACAGAGAACCAATAGATGGGGCTTGAGATTAGCACACCTTTTTCAATGTACACGTTCTGAGAACTCAAACTTTAATAGATCAATAACGGCGCCAGCCACGTCCTTACGGTCAACCGAGAAAGGGAAGGAATGTTAGTTGGACAACTGTTGCTACTAGAGGTTGTATATACTACTCTGCCCATAATCACATAGTTGACGTAACCACCATTGACAATGTCAGCCCTCACAAGCTAATATCTATCAAATGTGCATAATTGTGGCCAGTTATATTCAATAGGGCACAAGATCTAATCACTAGCTAGATATCAACGTAGAAAAAAATCATAAACTTTTCATTAATCATTGTTAAATTTTTAAAAGTGTGTTGAAAACTACAGTGGCGCTTGCGTCAACTATGCGATTATGGGCAGTACTGTGCCCTCCACAGTTGTCACGGGAAGGAGTTTTTGTTAGTTGGGAGGGAATGATACTTACATAAATCCGGATTCACTTTGGTAAGCGTTGCGATCTATGTAACCGTGAGCATACACAAAACATATATTCACTGAATTGTGCCACCTCACAGTTTGGAGGAATGGTGAGACCTTGAAAATTCTTAATAGGAATTTAGAGAAAGCCTTATGAAACCAAAGATGTCTTGCGTCACCTCGCAATTAAGAGAAATGGTGAACCAATATACAATGTTACTTGCTTTTGATACTATGGGCACAAAATATTGAGACAAAATTTTGTGCCGACACCAATTGTAACGAAACGTACTTATTAAGGAAAACAATACTGAAACATATTGAGAAACAAAATACTGTGGCCAGCACCTTTCAGTGGCGGACTGTACCTACACTAATATAGGAACAGTTTTTATTGAAAAAATAGCGAGAATTTCTGCCGACACTTGAAGTGGCGAACTTTATAATGCTTGTAGTGTTTCATGTACAAACAGATACATGATAGACAAAGTGGAAGAGATACAGGGGATGGCCAAAATATTTGGGATAGGCAACTTTTTTTTTCTCTAACAAAAAAGTTCAACATGCAGTAACTTTTCATAAAGTGCATCAAAAATTCTCAAATTTAGACTGTTTGTCAGTCTATATATAATATGCATCATTGGTACAAATTTGAGCTCGATTGGTTAATCTTTCGCGAAGCTAGAACCGTTCTCGTAAAACACTATTTTTTGACAACCAATTTTTGAACTGTCATATCTCGGAGACCAGTGAACCGAATTGAATGAAATTTTGAACGTTTATCAACAATATATTAATGTTTGAAAATTCTTCAAAACATAGATACTTTCAAACTTCAACTTAATATATTGTTGATAATCGCTTAAAATATCATTCAATTCGGTTCACTGGTCTCCGATAGTTCAAATATTAGTTGTCTAAAAATAGTGTTTTACGAGAACGGTTCTAGCTACGCGAAAGATTAACCAATCCAGCTCAAATTTGTAATAATGATGCACATATAATAGGTTGACAAACAATCATAATTTGAGAATTTTTATGCACTCCATGAAAAGTTACAGCATGTTGAATTTTTTGTGAGAGAAAAAAAAGTTGCCTATCCCAATAAAAAAAAGACGTATTAAATAAAGCTTGTCGTTATTTCACAAGTGTTCGTGTCTTTACTCGAAACCAAGTCCCTCAACAGATTATGGGCATCACGCAGAAAGATTTTGCCTGCGCAATTCCGCTGTTTCGTGGAGACACTGGAGGATACGAGAATTGGAGCTACCGTGTCAGGCTATTTTTGGAAGTGGCTGGAGTCTCGGACGGAAGATGTTCCGGAACAAGTAGCCGAGAGGACCAAATTCCTGGAAAAGGACCGTTAGGGAAAAGCGCTGTTGGTAAGCTGACCCGGCGACTGCCTAGAGGTCGTTCGGAAGAAATCAACGACGAAGCTCATGTGGGAAGGTTTGGAAGCAACGTATGCGAAGAAGTCGATTGCCAGCCAAACCCTCATTCGGAAACAGCTGGCGCGGCTTATTACAAGTTTTATTTATTGTGTTGTACGAACGTTTTTAACTTGTAAACTTTTAAGCAACTTTAATGCACATTTATAGTGCTCTGAAATGATAGGCCGTTCGCCGATGTCCAAGTATCCGTGTTCATTTGAGCCATGGGCTCAGAAGAGGGTCAGGGGGAAAGAGCAACTGACGAAAGTGCCGGGGCTGGGATCGAACCCATGACCATCTGCTTATGAAGCAAACGTGTAGCCACTACGCCACGGGCCCCGGCAGCCTTGAGATATGGACTTCAAATTTTGACACGATCATTTCTTAGCTAAAATTCCCGTAACGTGGGTAGATCACCTTAGAACGGTGCGTTACGGTGTAAGATCTACCACATTGCATCAAATTTTAATCTTGCTATTTTGCTATTTGCCACTTTAGGCAGTGGTAGCATTTCAGGTTAAAATTTGATGTATTTTTGTAATGTTTGCGTTTTATTTTATGATTTTTTTTATACTGCTAATTAACCTTTTGTTTCAGGGGGATTCAGGTAATTTTATTGTTTAATAATACCATTTTTGAAAAATAGTAACTGTAACGAGCGTATCACTTATGCCTTATTCAGTATTTTTTACTTAATCCTTTATTCTCTTTTCAGTAAATCACCATCACCATAGCTGGCGCACTAATCAATCTTTTTAGCGAATCATCGTACACATCATCATGTTGATATCTGCGAACATGTTTAAATATCTATATCGTTATCTGGAAGCGTTTGGTACGGGAGGTCCACGCTTCCATCTTTCCCCTCGATTTCAAGGTGTAGAATGTTTTCAAATATTGACTATGTTGAAATCGTTCTATCCCTTCAAATCTTCTCTGCGGTACATGCTGCGCAGTTGGCCTGGCCGTTAGACAAGAAAAATGATAGACTTGAGAAGTCTTCATTTTCCAGGATGCATTCAAGTAATGGCTGCGTTAGTGTGAGATTAGATTAGATTAGATTAGATCATTTCTTAGCTAAAACGATCATTTTCCACTAACGAACTTATAACATTTCCAATTTTTAGTACGACTGCAGCGACCAACACGTTTGGTCGTGTTTCGCGGCGTGCTCGCCAGAAAGTAAACTCCATTGGAGTATAAACGAAAACTCGTTGACAATATAGCGCTAGTTCGCTGCGCCATTTTCCGCTCTTTAGCTCTGTGCAAATAGCACTCAGAATCAAGAAGAAGAAGATTTCCAATTTTTGCAAAATAAGGGACCACCTAATGAATATGCAGGCAGATGAATGAAAATTGCCGGCCGGTAAACTTCAGCGCGTCTGCTCGAAAATTTTGCACACTGCTTGAAATGCCCCTGAAACGCCCATAAAATCCCCATACCTACAACCATCTGAAAATCGTCTGAATTTCCCTGAAGTACGCCACCCTCTTAAATGCATCTGAAAACTCCTAAAATCTCCTGCTTTTACACCCCTTTAGAACTTCCTGTTATTAACCTCCTTCGGTCCCATCTCAAACACTCAGAAGTAAAACCTGATCGCGCAAACTAAGTTTCACCATTTGACGTACTAACTAAATATTTATACAAAAAGTCCCTCTTTTTATGCACCTTTAATCAACAAAAAACACTCACCCTCATGCTGACGTTCGGCATCAGAATCCCCACCGAGTTGGGCTTCTCCAGCAGTCCCAAAGACATAATGCCGCCGGTTTCACTCATAGCATATCCCACGAACACCCGCCCATTCGGGCTCAAGGCATTGGCCCGCTTCCGCAGCGATTCCGGCAAGGAACTCCCTCCAACGCCCACCATTTTCAACGTGGGCAGCTTCATCTGGCGCACCTCGCAGTACTCGACCATCTCGGCCAGCATCGGCGGCGGAACGAACGCATTGGTCACCTCGTACCGGTTGACCAGCTCGCAAGCGTACGCCGGGCTAAAAGGCCGCGTCGTGATGACCCGCTTGAACCCGTTGAACACGGTCAGCAGGAGCATCTGGAAGGCGAAGATCCAGTACAGGGAGCTGAAGCACAGCACGGTGCTGGGTTCCATGTGGCTGATCATGGAATAGGGTGCGATCAGTTGGGCGTGCGTTACGCAAACGGCCTTTGGAAGTCCGGTGGTTCCCGAGGAGCATACGACGACTGCGATCGTCTGGTCCGAATCGCCGAGATACGGCGGTCGGTAGAGCTTCTCGGCGTCGTGCGTTGCGAAGATTCGCTTATGGTTTTCCGATCCGTCAAGAACGATGAGTTGGGCTTCTGATTGGATGAGTTTGATGGCGTTTTGAACCGTAGACTGATTGTGTTCGGTGCAGAACACCAGTTTTGGTTTGGTGAGACCCATCAGGTGGGTCAGGTCGGACTCCTGGAACGAGGCGTCCAGCGTGTGAACGGGTGCTCCGACGAGGAAGCATCCGAAGAGAACCGGCATCACGCACGACCGGTTGTCCAGCACCATACAGACCATGTCGCCTTTGGAGATTTTGAACACTTGCGCGAGATTTATTGCGGTCCGGATCATGTGGAGACGAAGCTTGTCGCAGGTGTACTCTTCTCCGGTGACGGCATCCAGCTGGATCAACTTTTCCGGTGTTCGCTCGAGAATGTTCACAATCACTTGGCCGATGCTGGCAGCCGGATTGAGGACCGGAGGCTGCTTCGGACCGTACCAGGTGCGCGTTGTTGGGTCATAACGGGACATTACGAGTACGGCGGTTAGTTCAGCGATTCGCGAGAAGACTAAGAGAACATCGCTGAGTGCCAATAGATTTTATAAGTTCTTTATGCTCTTATCGCTTTGCAATATCTCAAGTGGTAATGTGCGTAATCGCCTCAAGAGGCTCTCCATCGTCGGATGTCTCCGACGATAGACAGTCAATACGACTTTGGTTGCTTAGGATTATCCTAAGTTTTCGTAGATATGCACATCCATAAATCTAATCTGTGATGGCAACCAACGATTGAAATCGTTGGAATACCTTCCTTGTTTTCAGTTTCCAACCGTGTTAGCAGCACATATGAGGAAAAGCACGAATTTCATTCAATGCGATCCCGGAAAAAAAAGCTGCGCCATATCAGGGCGCCTATCTGAATGCCCACTTACAAACGAATTGCAGCAATGACACGGGATGAATTCGTTCGATGCGCTCCGTTGAATTTTGGCTTCTACGTCGTCGTTCCATTACCTACTGTTGGTTTGTTGTACCTACCCTATACGTAGTCCATTTTTCACTTTTGTATCTATTAGCATGGAAATTTTTCGGTTTGCTGTTTCAAATGGAGAAGTTTGCTACCGTATAGCGATGATAGCACGCTACGTTATGTTCATTTCTATGCATTTCGTAATTTGTACCGTACCTACATTTTGGCACTGCAAAATGAAGTGATAGCAGTTTTGGGCAGGTGCAAAATTATGCTGGTCATTAGCACCAACCGTAAGAAAATGTGTCATGTGTTGTATAATTGGTATGGACTATAAATTTGGGTGGTTCCAAGCATGTCTTCTGATAATCACAATAGTTTAGACAGCCAAAATACAATTTCGCAATCCTGAATTCCTCCAGCAATTTACCCAGACCGATGTATTCAGATATTGTACTAGGAATTTCTTTAGGGATTGCTCAAGGTATTCATCCAAGGATCAATCTAGGAACATGGCAACACTGTTTGTGGCGGTTAACATATAGTGATTACTAGCTCTCTTTTCTATCGCTTAAATATTTGTTATATTACAAAATATATTGTCAGTTTTGTGCTTACATGTGTTATTTTAAAGTGTTTGTTCACTGTATCCCGAAAAAAGTATGGTAAGGCGTAAAATTACCTGAGAAATTAGCAATCTAATTTGGTGACTATCGGCATCGTAGGAATAGTAATAGTTTGATTGTGGTTGTAACGTTTGCGATATAGTTTTAATTCCAAAAGTGCCCAATTGTTGCTGTTGTTGTTGCTGCTGCTGCTGCTACTGCTGCCGCTGCTGCTGTGATCTTCTCTTTCAGTGTATGGTTCCGCGGCAGAAAGTTGATAGGCTATAATCTCGAGTGTATTCTAGTACGTCCCTTTGCACACAATTGTGGTTTGTCGTGGAAGGCAAGGGCCAATCTCACTGTATGCGGCTGTGCTCAGACAGCTTGCATGCATACAGAGTTGGCTGTGGTCGGAGAAGCGACGATTTAGAACACACCGAACAAACGGTTGAAGGGTTTATCTCACTTGACGACGCAAGTAGTGCTATAGACCGTTGGTGCGAAAGCTGATTATAATAAATCTCGATACTGTTCTAGTACGTCACTGTTCACACACTTGTGGTTCAGTTGTGGAAGGCAAGGGCCAGTCTCGCTATATGCTGTTGTGCTCAGACAGCTCGCATATATACAGAGCTGGCTGTGGTCGGAGAAGCAACGATTCAGCGAATACAGAACGAGTGCTAGTGGATAGTGGCTTAAGACAAGTAAAGCCTAGGGATCCCTGATTGAATGATTGCTTCGCAGTGTGTTTTGCATGTGAGCCCCTGAGCAGTTAAAAAAAAAATAAATAAACCAATGACTATCACTATTGATGTTGCTATGATATAGATAAATTGCCATTTTCAGCTGATTATCTTTTGTCCGCCTATTGCGCTATACGTATGTTATGTTTGAACTTGCATGAACACATCTGTCGTTTTCGTTTAACTGTCTACGTCATCATGGAGCGTGATCAAATTGTTAGCTGTGTCGTTTGTAAAAAACAAGAGCAGGATGTAAACAAAATCATCTCTTGCATGTATTGTTTCTCCGTTGTTCATTTCAAATGCAAAAATATCACTGGTAATGCTGTTAATCGAGCAAAAGCGAACATGTACTTTTGCACTGTCAGCTGTTGCGAAATCTACAAACGAATCGTGGAGATGCAAAACAGCCGGTCTTCAACGACGAGTAAGCTTGCTGCTGAGTTGAAAGATAGTGTTGCTAGTGCAGTTGTGGCTCACATGAATCAATTGAAATCTGAGGTTCGTTTAGTAACCGCTGCCATTGAGAAATCGCAGGATTTTCTTTCCATGAAGTTCGATGAGATTGTTTCGGATTTCAACAAATTGAAAACTGAAAATGAAGCTTTAAAGAAGCAGGTTTCTCAGTTGTCTCAGTCACATGCCGAGTTAATGCACTTTGTCTATCGATTGGAAGATAATGTTGATAAATCGGATCGAAAAGCAGTTTCTAATCATGCAGTATTGTTAGGGATCCCTGTAGTAGGAAATGAAAACACGTTGAACTTGGTCGACAAAACTCTTTCTCACATTGGTGTTACTTTGCCTCCGAATTCAATTGTATCAGCGACAAGAATAACCATGAATAACAAACCAAATGCATTGGCTCCCATTCGAATATCGTTTAAAGAGAAAAGTTTAAAAGAAACTGTACTTTCTTAAAAAAAAAGTGTTGGCACGATCTTGTCGACCAACATCGATCGATCTTTATCAATTAACGGAAGAGGGACTAGGGTTATTATTAGGGATGAATTAACTCCATTATCAATGGATCTTCTCCGTGAAATGCGAGATTATCAAGAATCGTTTAAAATCAAGTTCGTATGGCCCGCGAGAAGTGGTGGTATACTTGTGAAAAAGGATGAAGACGCAAAACCAGATTTGATTAAAACTAGACAGGAACTGAGGACATTAATTGAACGGTATTCTAGATATTCTAAGCAAACATCATCGCCCCTGCGGAAAAAAACCGCATAAATATTGGTTGTACCAATTTTTTCTTTGTTTAATATTTTATTTGTTATTTATTATATAGTTTATATTTTTTATATGTGTAAATGTTTTTGTTTGCGTTTATAAATAATTACATAATGGATCAAACACTTAATCAATTACATAATAATATTGATGATTTTAATGCGTTAAATGGGGGAGTATGTCCAAAACATTTTCGTGTGTTACAGTGGAATGCTCGGGGGATTAATGATATGCATAAGTTTCATGAAATTCTTTTGTCAGTTGACCACTTCGTAACTCCTATTGATGTCATAGTCATAGGAGAAACATAGATTAAAACTGGAAATACGGCGCCATATGCGTTTAAAGGATATAATAGTTCATTTTCTACCAGAGAAAGCTCTTCTGGTGGTTTAGTAATGTATGTTAGAGATGATATTAAATTTAAAATTATTCAAAACATTTGCACTGACGGGTTTCATCATATTCACGCGGAGTTAACTTTGTCAGGAGAAGCTTTTGATGTACATGCTGTTTATCGTCCACCGTCATATGATTTTAATATGAATCGCTTGTCACGTTTTTCTTCGCGTTCCCGAAAAAAAAATCCGCTGGTGGATCGTTCGGTATTACGTAATCAGGAAAGTTTTCCGCTTGTTAAAGTTCATCTCTGGCGAATCCTTTATTGTGCTAGTTTTCCTTAGTGAGAATTGTTTCTTCGAGATTTGTTTGATTATAACGGTATTTCGGGTGCTACCTCGCTCGTATTGAATGTGGCTGTATCGTGTGTATTGTTGAACTTTGTGCAATATTTTGGTGGATAGTACGGCCGCGGCCGCGGCGAGTGCGTTGTGGTTGGAAAAAGTAACATTTTGAGAGGTGGTGAAATTTATACGAAAGTTTTTTGAGCGTTCGTCGGATGCCACCGAAAAAAAGGCAAGAAAAATACAAGTGAAGTGCTGCATGCGGTGCCTTTTCTGCAGATAGGATGAACTGCAAAAGAACGAAGAAGCAGCCAGTGAAAAAATCGTGCGACGTCGCGGATTCAGAAAAGATGAATAAGAAAACGCGATGAATCTTGATGCGTTCTTGTGGGGGACTTTCGGGAATGTAGCGGAAGGGCAGCAAGTATTTTCCAACGATGAAAGATGCGACCTCGCGTGGGAAACCTTTCGGATGATGTTAGAGCGCATAGGAGCAGTTTTCATGATTACTGAGAGACTGCAGCGTATAATATGGTGAGATCGTTTCAAACTACATTCTTTTTTTTACTCTTGCGGAGGTGTTCAATAACCATTAAAATCATTTTTCGTAAAGTAACTAACACCCACCGCCAGAAATCTTTATTTTGTTTCATTTCAGAGAGCGAGTAAAGGCGCTTAAGCCTAGGCATAAGGGCCAGGATACAGAGTAAATACCTGTGTTCCATCCCAGGAAGCATAGGACCAAGGGGTGACATTAACCTTCTTAGCATCGTCACCCCCATCGATTTCACGTGTTTTGCTTAATAAAAAGCTGAGTGGTTGGTACGAGATGTCCCCCTCAATAGCTTTATCGTAATATCAATAACACTGCACAGTAGGCCTGGCCGCTTTAATGCTTGTAATGCATTTCCGATGTACTGCAAATATTAATAATGACAAGAAAAATGGTAGAAGTAGTCGATTCTACCATTTTCCAGGATTCTTTCAATGAATGGCTGTGTATGTGTAGACTAGACTAGACTAGACTAGACTAGACACCGTCATATGATTTTAATATGTTTCATGATCGTCTTGAAACATGGTTGAACAATAGCAACAGTAATCGTCCTTGTTTAATTCTTGGAGATATGAATGTTCCGGTAAATTTATCAAATAATAACGTTGTCCTAAAATATAAAAATCTTTTGCAGTCTTACGGCTTTATTTGTTCAAATACGTTCGTGACGAGACCGTCCAGTTCAAATATTCTTGATCATGTGATATGTAAGATAGATGATGCGCATCGCCTGAGTAACCACACCATACTCAATGATTTGAGTGATCACAGCTTGATTTTATCAGAATTCAAAACACAATTTGGCACTAATTTAGTAGAATTAACTAAAAAGGTAATTAATCATGAGAAATTGGAAACCGAATTTAAAAGGTACATTGACGGCATTGGACCCATTGAAGATGTAAATACTTGTTTTCAAGATATAATTTTGAAATATAATACAATTTTGGAAGATTGCACTAAAATAGTTAAAAAATGTGTAAAAATCAAAGGTACGCAATGTGCTTGGATGAACCTTGAGTTATGGACTTTAATTAAAATGAAAAACAACTATTTGAAAAAATGTCGACAAAATCCAAATAACATACGCTTAGCGGAACTATTGAAACACGTCTCAAAGAAATTAGATGTCGCCAAAAAACAAGCAAAGAGGAAACATTTTGAAAGAATTTTGAATAATACATCTCACTCTAAATTGTGGAAAAATATTAACGCAATCATAGGTAAATCCAGCAAACAAACTAAACTTTCATTAGAAATCAATGGTGAGAGCATTTGTGACAGTAAATTGATGTGCGAAGTATTTAATGAACATTTTTCGACAGCTGGTGAAAAATTAGCTGGGAATATTACTCCAACAAGTTCGAGTCCATTACGATATATAGAACCAAAGGCCCATTCAATTTACCTACAACCGGCCTCAGAAAATGAAGTCGTGCTGTTGATAAATAACTTGAAAACAAATAAAAGTCCTGGCCCTGATCAAATAACTGCAAAAATCATTAAAAACAATTTTTCAACTTTTTCAAGAATTTTGTCGGAGTCTTTCAATCTAATGATTCAGGAAGGTTTCTACCCGGATTGTCTTAAAACAGCCAAAGTAACTCCAATATTTAAGTCAGGAGACTCCTCTCAACTAGATAACTACCGGCCTATATCGATTCCTTCGATTTTCAACAAAATTTTTGAAAAATTACTAGTAAACCGCTTAGTGAATTTCCTGAACATCCATAATACTCTGTATAGTATGCAATATGGCTTTCGCAATGGGAGCAGCACCACAGTTGCCATAACAGAACTAGTTGATAAAATATTAGAAGAAACTGATTCCAAGAAATACGTTGGTGCCTTATTTTTAGATTTAAAGAAGGCTTTTGACACCTTAAATCATAGTATTTTGTTGCAAAAATTAGAGCAATATGGCATTAGAGGTGTTGCAAACAGAATCATTAGTAGCTACTTAAATAATAGAACTCAGTTTGTTGCATATGATGGTGTTACCAGTTCAATGAAGCAAATAAATATTGGTGTCCCTCAGGGAAGACACATTGGGCCGTTATTGTTTTTGATCTACATAAACGACATTAGCAAAATTCGTCTTGTGGGTACTCCAAGGTTATTTGCCGACGATACGGCTTTATTCTATCCCAACGCTGATCCAAGATCGATTATTTCAAGCATGAGTAGTGATTTACAATTTCTTTATGAATATTTTTCCGATAATTTACTTTCACTGAACTTGAAAAAAACAAAATATATGATATTTCGATTCCCCAGGAAAGTGCTTCCGAATCTTCCCGATTTATTGATGGGTACTAACGTCATCGAGAGAGTAGATTATTTTAAATATTTAGGTATAGTTCTTGATTGTACATTATCATGGGATCAACATATTAAGGAAGTTGAGCAAAAAGCTTCGAAGATGTGTGGAATATTGAGAAGAGTTAGTAGCTTCATTCCTCGAAGAGCTTTGCTTATGTTCTACTACGCTCACATTCATTCTCATTTCAACTATTTGGTTATTGCATGGGGAAGAGCTTGTAAATCAAAACTGAAAAAATTACAAGTATTACAAAATCGATCTATAAAATTAATTTACAATTTACCGTTTCTGTTTCCATCCGTTCGGTTATATTCAGATTTTCCTCATAAAATCTTACCAATACAAGGCATGTGTGAAGAGCAAACATTACTCCTAATCCACAATATGTTACACAACCCTGCGTGCATTCACAATTTGGCGATTAATATGGTACCTCGGCTGCACTACACTAGGCAAGTTAATCATCTCTCACGGCCTCGTGTCTATTCGAATTTCGGTCAAAAACGATTTACTTTTGTCGGGCCATCTGAATTTAATAAGCTACCCAGAGATATACAGACGATAACTGCTCGTCAGCATTTCAAATTCAAAATTAAATGTTTTTTGTAAAATCAAATACCACAACTCTTGCTATAATCTTCTATCTTTTCTTTATTTTTGTTTATTTATATGTTAACCGTCATAAATAACTTAAAGATAGTTTGTTAATTATATGATATGTTAGAATTAGTAAAACTTTAGTTTATAATTTATATTCGTGCTTCTTTAAAAGGACGCTTAGTCCACTAGAAGCACATTAATGTTTTCTTTTGTTATTTTGTTCTCTTATTAGATGTCAATTTTTTTTTATTATTCTCAGCCATTTAAATAATTGTTGTTCTATTATTTTAATTGTTGTGTTGCCTGTTGGCTGAGAGCAGAGTGTCCACTACCAGGGAGCTCACCACGGAGCTTTTTGGTGTGGGGAAGAGCGGAGGGTCACTCTAAAAAAAAAAAAAAAAACTCCTTCAGAGATTCCTCCTAGAATTCTTCCACGGATTTCTTCAGAAATTTCTCAGGGATACTTTCTTAAAAAATATTCAGTTATTTCTGCACTGATTATCTAAGGAATTTCTTAAGATATTGCAGATTATTTTGATAAAAAAAAAACAGATTAATCCACCTGGTGGTGATAGTGCCTTTCTTGTCGAACATATACTCATGATCTTTCCTTGGTTGGGATACGACTGGGATGATTTTGCTTCAGAGTGTAGGCTTCGCAGTCTTTTGGGAGAATCGGAAACACTAGTTTATGATTTTTTTCGACGTTTCGGTCCGTATGGGGCATTTTCAAGGGTTCAATCGGTCAAGGTTTCCTAGTCAAGATGGATTTGCTAAACTCAAAAATGGCATACGGAAGTTTTGGTATAGGGTGTCGAAGGGTATTATCGGCAGGTTGGTTATCTTCGTCATGGGGGGTTTTTGTGGGCCAAATTGCCTGAAATTTGGGCATGTAACTCAGCTTGGTTGGGAAAGATTTGAGGCCAAATCTGAGTTCAATGGGCTTCAAAAAAAACCCCATGACGAAGAGAACCAAAACGAAAATACGTAAGTTCCCCAATATTGAGTCCGTTCGGTTTGAAACCGTCGTGATGCGGACAATCTCCTACCTATCGGGCGGTCTAGAATTCGGTCCCTGTTTTTGGAATCTTGCACTATTGCTTTGGTTAGCAAGTTTCTGTGCATGGGCCATCATTCCGAAGCATGATCTTTTCGTCGACGTAATCCGAAATGTTCCTGAATCCTGATGATACTTTATTTAGAAGAGCAAGAATTTTAATAAAATTGGGAAACTTATTACTATTATATTCATCGTCACGAAAAAATAATCGCCAAATGCTAATCAAACAAACACGATGGGCAGTGAGTAGAGTGAGACGTATGTATGTATGTGGCCTTAGTTCAGTCAAGATTTTGTTCTTTTACACATATGTGCTCATTCTGCGAATGGAGTGACGTGAGAAAAGTCGGAGTCGTATATCGAGGTGAGAAATCTCGACTCGAATGAGGTGACTCTCCATTTGATTTACACGGCGAGTCACTTCATTCGAGACGGGATTCCTCACCTCGATATATGACTCTGACTTTTCTCACGTCACTCCATTCGCAGAATGAGCACAATATTTATGGCTTTCATTCACTATGTTCACTGTTGTAGTTCCTGCGAAGCACTCAATGCTGGTTTTGCATCACTATCGGTAGCCTCTAATGTGGTCTGAGCCTATTTTCTTGCTAATCGTTCCTCAGGTTATTAAAAAAGCCGCGGTTGGATGGGTTGCATGGGTTTGGTTCACTCTTGTATTTGGCCACATTCGGTAGGATAACTGAGAAACCGAATCCGGAACACTATCGATAGTTTTAAATGTGGTCTGAGCCAATTTTCTTGCTGATCGTTTTTCGGGTTATCGAAAAAAGCCACGATTAGATGTGTAGCATGCAAGGGTTAGGATCACTTTTTCATTTGGACACTTCCGGTGGGACACCCGAAACCGATTCCGGGACAGTACCAATTGTTCTTATATGGTTTGAGGCTAGTTTCTTGCTAACTGTTCATCAGGTTCCCTAAAAAGCCATGAATTGATGCGTCTAATGGATGGGCTTGGTTCATTTCTGCATTTGATCACTTCCGGCGTAAAAATCGAAACGGTTCTGGAACACTACCGGTATTGTCTAATGTGGTCTGAACCTATTTTCTTGCTAACCGTTCATCAAGCTATCAGAAAAGCCGCTATCTGATGTGTCGCCTGCATGGGTTTGGTTTCTTCTGGCATTTGGCCACTTCCGGCGGGACACCCTAGATCGGTTCCGGAACACTATCGGTAGTCTTAAAAAAGGTCTCAGATGTGGTCTGAACCTATTTTCTTGCTAATCGTTCATCAGGTTATTCTAAAAGCCGCTGTTTAATGTGTCGCAGGCATGGGTTTGGTTCTCTTCGATATTTGACCACTTCCGGCGGGACACCCGGAACCGGTTCCGGAACACTATCGGTTGTTGCAAATATGGCCCGAAACTATTTTCTTGCTAACCGTTTATCAGGTTGCCTAAAGAGCCGCGATTTGATACGTCGCATGGAGGGCTTTGGTTAACTTTAACAATTGGCTACTTCCGGCGGGACATCTAGAACCGGTTCTGTAACACTACCGATCCCGATATGGTCTGAAAATGTTTTCCTGCCTTCTGTTCATCAGGTTATCCAAAAAGCCGCTGTTTGATGTGCCGCATGCATGGGTTTGGTTCACTTTCATATTTGGCCACTTCCGGCGGGCACTCGGAACCGGTTCCGGAACACTACCGGTTCAGATATGGTCTGAGACTATTTTCCTGCTTACCGTTCATCAGGTTATCGTAAATGCCGCGGTTTGATGTGTCGCATACATGGGTCTGTAGCGTTTTCATATCTGGCCCCTTCCTGGGGTACCGATCCGGAACACCTAAATGGCCATACCTCCGGAACGGCTGGACCGATCCGAACCATTTTCAATAAAAAACAATGGGACAAAATGTCCCGTCGAATGAACCATACTTACCTTACCGATCAGGCTAAGGCCGGGGTGGCCTCTGCTCTACATAGTAGCCGTCTCCATTCCACTCGGTCCATGGCAGTTTGTCTCCAGTTCCGCACTCTGCGTAGGGTCCGCAGATCGTCCTCCACTTGGTCGACCCACCTAGCTCGCTGCGCATCACGTCTTCTTGTACCGGTCGGATGGCTCTCGAGAACCATTTTAGTCGGGTTGCTATCCGACATCCTGATGACGTGACCCGCCCACCGTAGCCTCCCGACTTTCGCGGTATGGACGATGGTTGGTTCTCTTAGCAGCTGATGCAGCTCGTGGCCTTCTCCAAGTCCCGTCTTCCATCTGAACTCCGCCGTAGATGGTACGCAACACCTTCCGTTCGAAAACTCCAAGAGCGCGTTGGTCCTCTGCACGTAGGGTCCATGTTTCGTGCCCATAGAGGACGACCGGTCTAATCAGCGTTTTGTAGATAGTTAACTTCGTGTTACGGCGAACTTTATTCGATCGTAGAGTTCTGAGGAGTCTAAAGTAAGCACGATTTCCTGCCACAATGCGCCTCTGCATTTCTCTGCTGGTGTCGTTGTCGGCGATCACCAGTGAGCCCAAGTACACGAATTCTTCAACCGCCTCGATTTCATCACCGTCGATAGAAATTCGGGGTGGCGGGTGCGGTGATTCTTCCATTGAGACCATTGCCATCATGTACCTACTTTGTCTTCGACACGTTAATAGGCCAGAGGAACTGGTTCACCTAGCGTGAATGAGGATGAAGCATCTGTCACTTTTAGCATTTTTTTTTATATGAAGATCTACTTTTTCTTCGACAGATGCTTCATCCTCATTCACGCTAGGTGAACCAGTTCCTCTAGCCTATGACTAATCCGATTCGCCTGGCTTCACTCTTTAGTCGGATGTACGTTTCCGCCATCGTCTCAAATTTACGAGCAATAATATCAATATCATCGGCGAAACCAAGCAGCTGAACAGACTTCGTGAAAATCGTCCCACTCGTGTTAATCCCCGCTCTCCTAATTACACCCTCTAAAGCAATGTTGAACAGCAAGCACGAAAGACCATCACCTTGCCGTAACCCTCTGCGAGATTCGAAGGGACTCGAGAGTGTCCCTGATACTCGAACTACGCACATCACTTGATCCATCGTCGCCTTGATCAACCGTATCAGTTTATCCGGGAATCCGTATTCGTGCATAATCTGCCATAGCTGGTTTCGATCGATTGTATCGTACGCCGATTTACAATCGATGAACAAGTTATGTGTGGGCACGTTGTATTCGCGGCATTTCTGCAACACCTGGCGGATGGCGAACATCTGGTCCGTTGTAGCGCGTTCACCCATAAATCCAGCCTGATATTGCCCCACGAACTCTTTTGCAATCGGTGATAGACGGCGGCATAAAATTTGAGAGAGTATCTTGTAGGCAGCGCTCAGTAGTGTGATCGCGCGGTAGTTCCCGCAATCCAACTTGTTGCCCTTTTTGTAGATGGGACACACGATACCTTCCATCCATACCTCCGGTAATACTTCCTCCTCCCAAATCTTGGTAATGACCCAGTGTAGTGCTCTCACCAGTGCTTCTCCACCGTATTTTAGAAGCTCGCTTGGTAGTTGATCTGCTCCAGCGGCTTTGTTGTTTTTCAACCGGCCAACCTCCTCCTCAATCTCTTGGAGATTAGGCGCTGGAAATCTTTCGTCCTGTGCACGTACTCCTAGATCTGTTACCACGCCACCTTCGATACTTGCAACGTCGCCATTGAGGTTGCTCATCGTAATGCTGCCGCCACCTCTCGACTACCTCACGCTCGCTCGTGAGAATATTCCCGTGATTGTCTCGGTCCATGTCGGCTTGTGGCACAAAGCCTCTGCGCGAGCGGTTCAGCTTCTCGTAGAACTTTCGTGTGTCCTTAGCGCGGTACAGCTCTTCCATCTCTTCACGATCTCGTTCTTCCCGCTGGCTCTTCTTCCTCCGGAAGACTGAGTTCTACCTGTTCCACGCCTGTCTATAACGTGTCTCATTCGCCTTCGTTGGGTGTTGTAAGTTTCTTGCCCATGCTGTATTCTTTTAGTTTTTCAACTGTTCACAATCGCCAGCTTACAAATCGTTTCTGTGATTCGGAGTCACACAGCCTAGTGGTGCAGCCGAGGTACTACCTACACATTGAACAAGATATGGATGTAATGAACAACTTCTAACAGTATTCTAAATTTCTAGAGATATTTACGTCAAAAGGACTGTCAAAAGAGAACACTCGGCTGATATGGATTAACATGCGGTCAAAGGCGTTGCGCGAACGCGACTTTTCGGTTGCTTCAGTCGTTCAAGTCGTTCGCCCTTTTCGTTTCGAAATTCCTCTTGATATAGTACTGCACTGCACATACGCAAATTTTGTCTATGTACGGTTGTGATGCAATCATTCAACTGATGGATTAAATCATAAACCATAAATGCAGTTCCCTAGTCAACGGCTAATCAATTGGATCATCTACCCACCTTATCGTAGATCGGTAATCTGCATTATGACAAAACCCATCAACTCTACCGTGTCGTGGGTACCATAATGCACGAGCGCTAAGTGGCAATACTGGTCGGTTGATCGGTGCAAATGCATGCCGTCTTGATAGCAGGTAATAAGCCAACTGCCAATAATACCGACGATTATCGGTATCATCACGATTGTGTAGTTCGCTGCTGTCGATGGTGAAGAAGATGACGATGATGGAAGGGTGCGCGGTGCATATCAGTTTGCCTACAAAGTAAAATGCTCGATTAACAACGTGATGATTGCCGCGATACTAAAGACTGCGGCTTAACGGCGCGGCGTGATTATGCTCTGCACGTGCTCTTTGGATCACTTGCTTGCTTCTCGGCAAGCTGCTGTCAGCTATCATCATGCGCTTCAAGCCGTGAGGCGCTCAAGCTCTTTTTTGTTCGTCTTGAAGGAGATGCCATTTCGGATGTGTGCAACAGGCGTGTATAATTCGATTTGAATGCGCGCGGTTTATGCACTACCGGGCTACCAGCGGCGCTGCGCCGGTCGGTCGATGGTTGAATGCCAAAACGGAAAAAAGTTCATTTTTATGCGAAGGGAAGTAGCAGCTATTAGGTATCACAGTGGGTTTGTTGAACTTTATGGACGTTTTTCGGAGGCACGTCGATGTTGATACCCGAACCTTGCCCACAGATATCGGTACTTCTCATTTCGAATGCAAGCGAAAATGCACTTCCAGTTTCGCGTATCGTCAAATCGGAGCAAGTCGAGAATTTACCGGCGGTGAATTCGACCGACAGTGAAATGGAAGAAAAGGGAAACCGAAACGCGTCAGCAATGCCCCTTTGTTTCACCTCAAATATGCATCCACTGCCATGATGGATGATTGGTGGACCCATAAGGTACGCATTGTTCAATCATGTTACCTACGCTATAACGATTGCCCGAACAAAATGCGTCCAATGCGCAAAACAAGAAAAAAGCAACAAAATTGCCGAATGTAATGCGTCGGTGCGCGCGCTTCTCGTTTTAAATCTGCGCCGCCGTGCCATTCCGCATTAATGCAATTTGACTCAATATTTCGGAAAATTACCCGATCCACAATGGATCGAATGGCAAAAGTTAGCGACTTCAAACATACAGGGTGTTAGGTTCCTGAGTGCAAACTTTTTAAAGGGTGATAGAGGACCATAAATGGTGACAAAAATTGTTCTACGCATATGGTCAAATCTCAACCGTTACGTAGTTATTGAACTTCCCATGTTTTTGACTCTTATTGCCTTAACTGGCAATAACTTGAAAATGGTCAAACTTATCGAAGTTTTTTTACCCTTATTCGAAAGATTATTGAATTTTCTATCAAATGGCATTTTTGAATCGATTGGTTGAGTTAAATGACTAAGTTTTCTAGAGCAAAATAGCTAAAAATAGTGTATTTTTATTGGTTTTTATCAATTATCTTTGAAACATGCGTAATAAATTAAAGTTCTTTCTTTGGCAAAGTTGTGGCCCCTGTTACACTCTACAATTCGTTCTTTGACACCAAACTTCTAACTCTTATAGTTTTCTTGCAATTTTGATTTAAATGTGCGGCACAATGCGCAAAAAAGTGCTTTCCGTGACAGTTGCAAATTTATGATCTGAAATGCGATGTTAAAAACGAAATTGCAACAAAACGATAAGAGATAGAAGTTTGATGTCAAAGAACGAATTGTAGAGTGGAATAGGGGCCACAACTTTGTCTAAGAAAGAATTTTAATTTATTACGCATTTTTCAAAGATAAATGACAAAAATAAATTAAAACACACTACTTTTGAGCTATTTGCTGTAGAAAACTTAGTTATTTAACTAAACCAATCGATTCAAAGATGCCATTTGATAGGAAACTCAATAATTTTTCGAATAAGGGTCAAAAAACTTCGATAAGTTTAACCATTTTCATGTTATAGCCAGTTAAGGCAATAAGAGTCAAAAACATGGGAAGTTCAATAACTACGTAACGGTTGAGATTTGAACATATGCGTGGAACAATTTTTTCTCCATTTATGATCCTCTATCACCCTTTAAAAAGTTTGCACTCAGGAACCTAACACCCTGTATATAACACACATACGTATTGAGTTTGAGTATTGTATATTGCGGAAATTTCAACATGAAATTCATGATATTGCGCATTGCGCAGTTAAAAGTGCGACGAGGAAGTGCGGAATCTCAAATAAAAGTGCAATTTGGTGTCAGATCGTTTCGGTGTCTTCACCGCACTTATTCATTAGCTCATGATGAATAAGTGCGGTGAAGACACCGGAACGATTTGATGCAATATCGCAATTTTATTTAAGATTCCGCACTCTGTCGCAGTCCAGTTAGCAATGCAATAAACTATAACACTGAATCAACATTTTGCTGCTATAATACTCGATTTGCAACTGTAGTTCTCCAACGTCGTTCACACCCAACGCTCGCCAGATCACGCTCCACCTGGTCCGCCCATCGTGCTCTCTACGCTCCACACCTTTTTGTACCAACCGGATGGTTAGCAAACACCAACTTTGCAGAGTTGTTGTCCGGAATTCTTGCAACATGCGCTGCCCACCAGCTTTGGCCACAGACACAGATATCAGATTCACCGTATGTGGCAACCCTAATCCCACCTAATGCATCTGACAGGAGCCAACATCTATCGTGTATCCACACGGAAACAAATCTGATCCAATTTTTATGATTCACAAATCATAAAACATAAAGGTTTGTCATTTTATGAAATCATGATCACGAATCATAATTTCATAAACTGAGCAACTACTATCATGATTCGTTGCAACCATTTTTCTGAGCTCGAACTCATGACCATAATCCGAGCAACTAATATCATGATTCGTTGCAACCATTTTTATGAACTCGAACTCATGAAAATTTTCAAGCGTTACGCGCACTCCGCACACCTGTCAAAACGTGGTCATTCAGTGTGTGGTATCGCTGGCGAATGGTGACAAAAATGTAAAAAGCCATTATTTAAATGGGAATATAGGTTTGAATAATTATTGTATTGTTCCTTTTTTGTGTTCTTAGTGGTCTAGCGTGGAATCGTGAAAACATTCTCCCAAAGAAACCGTAAGTAAAAAAAGTGCAGTAAATGTTTTCTTACGTTTTTTTTACTCATTCCTTAAGTCTATTGCACGCCATCGTTCTCGTTTCAGCTCCGTCCAATTCCGTTCCGGCTTCCTTTGGTCGAGTTCCGCCGTGAAACGACACCAGCCCCATCCCGACTACATCTTTCCGTTCTTGTCGGCTGCATAAAATGGCATAGGCACCGTTCCGACAGCGTCCGGTTACATTATTGTTCCGGCTCCGTTTAACGACACGTGAGTAAAAAAAAACTCTTGAAAATGTCTTCTAAATGAGAGTGAAAAAATGATTTCTAAGTAACATTCGATTGCACGTCATCGTTCTCATTCCAGCTCAAACGGCTGTAGCTTTTAATCCTCGCCCGGATCCGTCCAATCCCGCAGCACCGTTCCGACCGCATCGATGAGCACCCGAAACCATGATTCGAAATCTCCAAAGCATGATTTAGCTTCATGGTCCTAGAAAATCTGTCAGATGCATTAGCGATGCGCACCCGGAACCATGATTAGAAATCTCAAAAATATGATTTAGCTTAATGATTTCAGGAAAAAAATTACGTTACGAGACAATGGATCATACTATCATGATCATAAATCATGGTGTATTTTTATAAAACGAAAATGTACTAGGCTCATGAAATCATGAGTCGTTTTTATGATTTTTGGGAGCAGAATTTTACCCGTGCACAATGGGATCCTTTGTGAATACACAAATGTTTACATACAATATGTTGGATTCTTAAAGATGGCGTCCTCGCACCCTGGTGGCCGCCACACACCGTTTTCCTGCACGTCGCCACGTCGCTCGAAAACTCCAAGTGCTTGCAAGTACTCCTCAAGCATGGTCCATGTCTCGTGCCCGTAGAGTACCACCGGTCTTATGGCGCCGTCAACAAATTACGTAACGCTCAAGGGGAGGGGGGGGGTGGGGGTTGTATGCCCGAGCGTTACGCTCCATACAAAAAATTTAGGATTTTCATACAAAAAAGAGTTACGGAAGGGGGAGAGGGGGGTCTGAAAATGTCGATTTTAACGTTACGTAATAAATGGATGCTGCCTATTAGCGTCTTGTACATGGTATATTAGGTGAAGGGGTGAGTCTTTTTTGACCACAGTTTCTTCAGAAGCCCGTAGTAGGCCGAGTACCACTGATGATGCGCCTTCGTATTTCATGGCTCACCTTGTACCGACTTTTCGAACCCTCTAAGCAGAATATCCTCTTCGAATGAGTGTAATCAGTTTTTGTACCTTTTAATTCCGCCTTATTTTGCTTATTCTTTGACAGATACGCGCATTTCGACTACCACTTGTAATCAGTGTCGCGAAGCATCAGCGTACAAGTCACAAAAAAGCTGATAAACACCAAACTTGTATCACCCTGTCTCTGCGGTTTCTGATTTACTCTCTCTACAGTCGCTAACACCAGAAAAGACAGAATCCCATCAAAGTCACCCGGTCACCCTTGTTTTGCTACAATCATCCTGACTTGGATACGGCTCATGTGAGTGTCATGACTCTCTCCGTCGCCTCAAGCAGATGTACGCACGCGCAACAGCATGTAAAACTATGCATGTGTATTATCACAAGCACGGTACTACGTCATAAATCCTATTCGTTTTGCATAGCTCAGTTTAAACGCACACATTGAGCGCACCACGCAGTTCGCCCTGGCTACGGCAAACGCTCTCACTTCGCCCGTTATGCATCGTTGCTCAGAGAGATTGATTCTCTCGCAACCCGTCTGAAGCATACTCAGCAACTGCTATCGCTGTAAAGCTGCGAAGGGTGGAAACCACAACATGTTTGTCATTCCAGGCGTGACATGCTAGCTGGTTCGTATCACCTTGGGAAGGGTGACTCCAGAAAGCGGTTCAAGTGATTGTCTCGCGATGGTCGCGATTATTCGCAAGACTGCTTGTAATCTTCCTCAGTGTCAGTTATCCACTGTCTAGTGGATCATGGTAGTCGAAATACGCGTATCTGTCAAAGGATAAACAAAATAGGGCGGAATTAAAAGGTACAAAAACTGATTACACCACCAGGGTGCGAGGACGCCATCTTTAAGAATCCAACATTCTGTATGTAAAAATTTGTGTATCCACAAAGGATCCCATTGTGGATACACGATAGATGTTTGCTCCTGTGAGATGCATTAGGTGGGATTAGGGTTGCCACATACGTGGATTACACTCATTTGAAGATCACGGCTCACGTTAGTGTCAGCCATTAGAAAGGAACCGAGGTAGACGAATCCTGGCCTGGCAGCGAGTCACTATTCATGTAAGTCACTATAAAGACACTATTTTCGAGACATTTCAACTAAAGTCTCTTATTTTGTTATAAAGTCACTATTTTCATTGTTCTGAAATCTTGTCAGTGAGTAGTACAAGAGTTGATATCTAAAAAAGTGTTATTGGAGTCAATAAAATGCGTAGTCCATAAAGAGATGTTGGCAAATTCAAGTTGATGATTCTTTTTAGTGTAGAATCATGCCCTGAGTACGAAAACGTGAAGGAGAAAAATTGTAGTAGAGCGGAATTTCTTTCGACTTTTCATACAAAGCTGTCGATTTGAAATCGATTTTTGCTCTATTTCAAAGCAAAGTTGCTCCCTTTCATACATCTCTTTTTTCGTAACCAGTGCTCCGATTGAGCTGAAATTTTCACTGCAACTGGCTAACATATAATATTTCAAATAAGTGTAGAATTAGCATAAGTTGAAATACACAGTATTAAAAAAAATAATAATAAAAATAATATTTCAAATGTACGTTGAGAAAGATTTTTTTTTGATTTTTTCCTTCTCACGATTTTAAACGATTATTTCTATAAAAGCGTTTCCAAAAAAGTGCTTAAACGAAAATTATTGCAAATTGACTAAATTTTTCGAAATCAGTTAAGAAATATTTTGTTGTATAACAGGTTTTTGATTGTTTTGATTGTTGGTGTTAGGTTGGTGAGTGCAAACTTTTTAAGAGGTAATAGAGGACCATAAATGATGAAAAAATTGTTCTATGGCCAAATCTCAATCGTTACGTAGTTATTGAATTTCCCATGTTTTTGACTATGCTTGCCCTTAACTGGCTATAACTTGAAAATGATCAAACTTATCACAGTTTTTTAACCCTCATTCGAAAGATTGACAAACTAAGAATCACCTGTTCGCTGCCGGAATCATCATGCGAGTACTAAGATTACCGGAATCACGAAAACCATGCCAAATTAACCAACACCAGCGCGCATTGTCACTCTCATTCACACGCGCCTTGCTGCTGTTGTCCGGCAGGCGGGTGTCCGCGCCGATGACAGCTCGAGAGTTGCGAGGCACAGTTCGCAAAAACGAGCCTTCACCAGCGGTTGTAAATTTGTTATGCAAAATGCGTCGTTCGAATCAAAATGGCAAGAAAACGACAAGAGCTAGAACTTAGGTGTCAAAGAACAAATTGTGAAGCGAAACAAGGAGCAAAACTTGGCCTAACAAAGAATTTAAGTTTATCACGCATTTTTAAAGGATAATTGTCAAACACCATCTACAAGACACTACTTTTGAGCTTGTTTGTTCTAGAAAACAAAGTTTTTCAGCAAAACAAACGGGATAAAAGATCTTATTTGATAGAAAATCTAATAATCTTTCGAATGAGGGTTAAAAACTGCGATAAGTTTTTAAGTTATAGCCAGTTCAAGGCAAACATAGTCAAAAACATGGAAAGTTCAATAACTACGTAACGGTTGAGATTTGACAAGATATGCTTAGAACATTTTTTTTTCATCATTTATGGTCCTCTATCACCCCTTAAAAAGTTTGTACTCATTAACCTAACACCCCTTTCTGTGTAGTGTAACTGCCGATGACGCCCACGCGTCTGGGCATGGACGTCCGCACGCCCTAGGCCAGCTCACCTCTATCGATCTCAGGGCCGACAATTCACACTAGAGAATACTCACCTTTAGACCACTCGGACGACTTAAATCCGTTTCACCTGAAACCGCCTTAAGCCTCAAACACAATGACAACGGCAAAACGGAACGGAACGGAACGGCAAATTTCCAATGTATGGAGCTCCGTGCAGTTGCTCACAATGAGTGCGCAACGGTGAGAACGGCATTGTACTAAAACGAACTTTTTTCCAAAAATCTGGAAAAATGCAGAACGGCAGAAACGGCAGAGACGAACCATAACATTGGTTTCTTCTTTTTGCCGTATTTTATGATTAATGGGCAATGTTTACATCAGAAGGAAGATCGAAGTTTATGGTTCAATTCAGTACAAATTTTGAAAACGACGTATAATCAATGCTACACCATTGATTATACGTCGATTTCAAAATTTGTTACTGAATTCTCAATCAGGAATCTTTCAGGAATATTTCTCATCCAGAAAGTACGATGTACGAAAATAATATTACCAAATCATTCTTCAGGAAATATTCAAAGAATTCCTCCAGCAGCTCGTTCCTGCGTTTCTTCCTGGTTTCTTCCGGGGTTTTTTCAGAAATTCCTGGTTTCTGCAGTGAAGAGAAAAACATTTTCCGGGTTTCATCTAGTGAATCCTTTTATGATTTAGCAAAGTTTCTTACGGGATTCCTCAAGGATTTCCTTTCGGTATTTTTTCAGTAAATCCATACTGGAATGTAATGTGTTTCTTCCATGATTTCTTCAGTAGACTCTTCCGCGCTTCTTCCAGGACTGCCTTCCAAAATTCCTCCAGGACTTCATTCCAGGATATTTCGTAAAATCCGGCATTCCTACAGGAATTCCACCTAGGATAACTCCAGGAATTGTTTCCAAGATTTTTCCAAGACATCCTTCCGGGATTCCTCCAGGTGTTATCTAAAGTATTCCATGAATTCCTTTCAGGATTATTCCAGGAATCCCTCCTGGGATTCTTCAAGGATTTCATCTCGAGATTCCTCCAAGAATTCCTCTCGGGTTTCCTCTAGGAAGTCATCCCGAGATTTCTTCAGGAATTCCTCCCAGGATTCTTCCATGAATTCCTACCGGGGTTCCTCCGGTAATTCCTCCCGGGATTCCTTCAGAAACTCCTGAAGAGATTTCTTCAAAATTTTCATCCAGAATTCCTTCAGCAACTATTTCCAGGATTCCTTCGGGAATTCTCTCAGGGATTCCTACAGAAATTCGATCCGGGATTCATTCCAGGGATTCCTCCAGGAATTCCTTCCGGGATTCCTCCAGGAATTCCTTCCGGGATTCCTCCAGGAATTCCTTCCGGGATTCCTACAGGAATTCCTTCCGGGATTCCTCCAGGAATTCCTTCCGGGATTCCTCCAGGAATTCCTTCCGGGATTCCTCCAGGAATTCCTTCCGGGATTCCTCCAGGAATTCCTTCCGGGATTCCTCCAGGAATTCCTTCCGGGATTCCTCCAGGAATTCCTTCCGGGATTCCTCCAGGAATTCCTTCCGGGATTCCTCCAGGAATTCCTTCCGGGATTCCTCCAGGAATTCCTTCCGGGATTCCTCCAGGAATTCCTTCCGGGATTCCTCCAGGAATTCCTTCCGGGATTCCTCCAGGAATTCCTTCCGGGATTCCTCCAGGAATTCCTTCCGGGATTCCTCCAGGAATTCCTTCCGGGATTCCTCCAGGAATTCCTTCCGGGATTCCTCCAGATTCCTTCAGATATGCCTTCCGGGAATTCTTCAGAATTTCCTTCCAGGATTCGTTCCGGGATTCCATCAAGAATTCCTTCCGATTTTCTTCAAAAATTCCTTCCAGTATTCCTTCCGGGATTCCTTCTAGCATTGCTTCAGAAATTCCTTCCGGGATACCTTCAGGAACTCCTTCCGAGATTTCTTCAGAAATTCCTTCCGGGATCCCTTCAGGAATTCGTTTCGGGATTCCTTCAGGAATTTCTTCGGGAGACTTTCAGGAATTGCATTGGGATTCTTTCAGGAATTTCTTTCGAATTTCTTCAATAATTCCTTCCAGTATTCCTTTCCGGGATCCCTTCAGGAATTCCTTCCGGGATTCCTTCAGGAATTCCATCCAAGATTCCTTCAGGAATTTCATCTGGGGTTCCTTCAGGAATTCCTTCCGGGATTCCTTCCGCAAGTTTTTCCGGGATTCTTTCAGGAGTTTCTTCCAGGATTCCTCCGGGAATTACATGTGGAATTCCTCCAGGAGTTCCTTCCAGAATCCCTCCAGGAGTTCCTTTTGGGATTCCTTCAGGAGTTCCTTCCAGGATTCCTCCAGGAATTCCGTCCAGGATTCCTGGGAGGAATTCCTGAAGGAATCCTGGAAGGGATTCCCGAAGGAATACTGGAGGGAATTCCGGAAGATATCCCGGAAGGAATCCAGGAAGGAATTTCTAAAGGAATCATGGAAGGAAATCCAGGAGAAATCTCAGATGGAACTCCTGGAGGAATCCCTGGAGGAACAACTGGAGGAATACCGGAAGGAACATCTAGAAGAATCTTCGATGGAACTCCTGGAGGAACCCAGGAAGGAAATCCTGTAGGAATCCCAGAAAAACTTCCGAAGGAATCCCGAAAGGATCTCCTGGATGAATCCCTGAAGGAACTCCTGGAGGAATCCCGAAAGGAACTCTTGGAGGAATCCCAGAAAGAACTCCTGGAAAAATCCCGGAAGAAATTTCTGGAGAAACCTCGAAAAAGATTCTAAAAGAATCTCAGAAGGAGCTCCTGGAGGAATCCTGGACAGATCTCCTGGAGGAATCCTGGAAGAAACTCCTGAAGGAATCCCAAAAGGAACTCCTGCAGGAATCTTGGATGGAATTCCTGGAGAAATCTCAGAAGGAATTCCTGAAGGAATCCCGGAAGGAATTCCTGAAGGAATCCCGGAAGGAATTCCTGAAGGAATCCCGGAAGGAGTTTCTAAAGGAATTCCAGAAGGAATTCCTGAAGGAATTGCTGAAGGAATTCCTGAAGGAATTGCTGAAGGAATCCAGAAAGGAATACTGGAAGGAATTGTTGAAGAAATTCGGAAGGAATTCCTGAAGGAATCCCGGAAGAAATTCCTGGGGGAATCCCGGAAGGAATTCCTTAAGAAATCCCGGAAGGAATTCCTTAAGAAATCCCGGAAGGAATTTGCTGAAGAAATCCCAGAAGCAATTGTTAAAGGAATCCAGAAAGGAATACTGGAAGGAATTGTTGAACGAATTCAGAAGGAATTGTTGAACGAATTCAGAAGGAATTGTTGAAAGAATTAAGAAGGAATCCCGGAAGGAATTCCTTCCGGGATTCCTTCTGAATTCTTTCAACAATTCCTTCTGAATTCGTTCAACAATTCCTTCCAGTATTCCTTTCTGGATTCCTTTAGCAATTGCTTCCGGGATTTCTTCAGCAAATTCCTTCCGGGATTTCTTAAGGAATTCCTTCCGGGATTCCCCCAGGAATTTCTTCCGGGATTCCTTCAGGAATTCCTTCCGAATTTCTTCAACAATTCCTTCCAGTATTCCTTTCTGGATTCCTTCAGCAATTCCTTCAGGAATTCCTTCAGCAATTCCTTCAGGAATTCCTTCTGGAATTCCTTTAGAAACTCCTTCCGGGATTCCTTCAGTAATTCCTTCCGGGATTCCTTCAGGAATTCCTTCCGGGATTCCTTCAGGAATTCCTTCTGAGATTTCTCCAGGAATTCCATCCAAGATTCCTGCAGGAGTTCCTTTTGGGATTCCTTCAGGAGTTTCTTCCAGGATTCCTCCAGGAGTTCTGTCCAGGATTCCTCCAGGAGCTCCTTCTGAGATTCTTTTAGAATCTTTTTCGAGGTTTCTCCAGAAATTTCTTCCGGGATTTTTCCAGGAGTTCTTTCTGGGATTCCTCCAAGAGTTCCTTTCGGGATTCCTCCAGGAGTTCCTTCAGGGATTCATCCAGGAGATCCTTTCGGGATTCCTTCGGAAGTTTTTCTGGGATTCCTACAGGATTTCCTTCCTGGGTTCCTCCAGGAGTTCCATCGAAGATTCTTCTAGATGTTCCTTCCGGTATTCCTCCAGTTGTTCCTTCAGGGATTCCTCCAGGAGTTCCTTCTGAGATTTCTCCTGGATTTCCTTCCATGATTCCTTTAGAAATTCCTTCCTGGATTCCTTCCGGGATATCTTCCGGAATTCCCTCCAGTATTCCTTCGGGAATCCCTTCCAGGATTCCTTCAGGAATTCCTCCCAGGAATCCTGGACGGAATTCCTGGAGGAATCCTGGAAGGAACTCCTGAAGGAATCCCAAAAGGAACTCCTGGAGGGATTCTGGAAGGAACTCCTGGAGGAATTCTACAAGTAATTCCCGGAGGAATCCTGGAAGAAACTCCTGAAAGAATCCCGGAAAAACTTGCGGAAGGAATCCCGGAAGGAATTCCTGAAGGAACCCCAGATGAAATTCCTGAAGGAATCTTGGATGGAATTCCTGAAGGAATCCCGGAAGGAATTCCTGAAGGGATCCCGGAAAGGAATACTGGAAGGAATTATTGAAGAAATTCGAAAGAAATTCCTGAAAGAATCCCAATGCAATTCCTGAAAGTGTCCCGAAGAAATTCCTGAAGGAATCCCGAAACGAATTCCTGAAGGTATCCCGGAAGGAATTTCTGAAGGAATGCTAGAAGGAATCCCGGAAGGAATACTGGAAGGAATTTTTGAAGAAAATCGGAAGGAATTCTTGATGGAATCCCGGAACGAATCCTGGAAGGAAATTCTGAAGAATTCCCGGAAGGCATATCTGAAGGAATCCCGGAAGGAGTTTCTAAAGGAATCCCTAAAGGAATTCCTGGAGGAATCCCGGAAGCAACTTCTGAAGGAAAATCCTGGTGCAACTACTAGAGAAATTGCTGAGGGAAATTCTGGAGAAATTCCTGGAGGAATCCCAGAAGTTATTCCTGGAGGAATACCAGAAGAAATTCCTGTTTTAATCTCGGGAGGATCTCCTTAATAAATTCTAGAAGGAACTCCTGGTTGAATTTTGAAAGGATTTCCTGGAGAAATCCCGGAAGGAACTCCTTGATGAACCTTGGAAAAGACTCCTGAACGAATTCCAGGATAAACTACTGGATTAATCCCACAAGGAACTCCTGGAGAATTGCCAGATGGAACTCCTGTAGGAACCTTGGAAGGGATTCCTGGAGGAATCCCAACAGGAACTCCTGAAGAAATTCCAAAAGAAACTCCTTGTTAAATCCCGGAAGGAACTCTTGGAGTAATCCAGGAAACGACTCCTGAAGGAATCCCAGAACGGGCTCCTGAATGAATCCCGGAAGAAACTCATGGAGAAAACTCGGAAACAACTTCCTCAGGAAGACTCCTGTAGGAATCTTAGAAGGAACTCCTGTAGAAATTGGAGAAGGAACTCCTGGAGGAATCCCAGATAAAACTCCTGGACTAATCCTGGAAGGAACTCCAGGAGGAACCCTGGAAGGAACTCCTGGAATTTCTGAATGAACTCCTGGAAGAATCCCAGCAGGCACTTCCGGAGGAATCCCGGAAGAAATTTCTGAGGAATTCCGGAAAGAATTCCTGGAGGAATCTCGAAAGAAACTCCTGGAGGAATCTCAAAAGGAACTCCTGGAGGCATCTCGGCAGGAATAATGGAGGAATTTAGGAAGAAATTTAGGAACTCCTGGAGGAATCCTAGAAGGAAATCCCGGAAGAAACTTCTGGAGGAATCCCAGAATGAACTCCCAGAGGCATCTCAAAAGGACATTCCAAAGGAATTCAGGAAGAAATTCCTTGAAGCATTTCGGAAAGATTTCCTGGAGGAATTCAGGAAGGAACTTCTGGAGGAATCCTGGGAGGAACTCCTGGATGAATCACGGAAGAAATTCCTGCAGGAATTCAGGAAGGAACTCCAGAAGAAATCCCAGAAAAAACTCCTGGGGGGATCGCTGAAGGAACAACTGGAGGAATACCGGAAGGAATTCCTAGACGAATCTTCGAAGGAACTCCTGGAGGAACCCAGGAAGGAAATCCTGTAGGAATCGCAGAAAGAACTTCCGGAGGGATCCGGGAAGGAGCTCCTGGATGAATCACGGAAGGAACTCGTGGAGGAATCCCGAAAGGAACTCCTGGGGGAATCCCAGAAAGAACTTCTGGAAAAATCCCGGAAGAAATTTCTGGAGAAACCTCGAAAGCGATTCTAAAAGAATCTCAGTAGGAACTCCTGGAGAAATCCCAGGTGGAACTTCTGGAGGAATCCAGGAAGGAACTCCTGTAGGAATCTTAGAAAGAACTCCTGGGGGAATCCCAGAAAAAATTCTGGAGAATTTCAGAAGGAATTCCTGGAAAAATTCCGGGAGGAATCCCCGAACAATAGTCCTATGAGATGAACCAGCCAACGACTGAAAATCTCATAAAGTGAATTTAATTGAATTGAATCCCCGAACAAAACCCCTGGAGGAATTCTGGAAGGAACTTATGGAGGAATCTCGGAGGAGACTTCTAAAGGAAACTCAGAAGGAACTCTTGAAGAAATCCCAGACGGATCTCATGGAGGAATCTCAGAAGGAATTCCTGCAAGAATTTCGGAAGGAACTCCTGGATGAATCCCGCAAGAAACTCGTGGAAGAATTCTGGAAGGAACTCCTGTAGGTATCTTAGAAGGAACTCCTGGAGGAATCCCAGAAGAAACTTCCGGAGAAAATCCAGAAGGAACTCCTGGAAGAATTCCGAGAGGAACTCCTGGAGAAATCCCAAAAAAAAACCCCTGGAGAAATCCCGGACGGAACTCCTGGAGGAATCCTGGAAGAAACTCTTGGATGAATCCCAAAAGGAACTCCTGGAGGAATCTCAGAAGCAACTCCTGGAGGAATTTCGGAAGGAACTCCTGGATGAATCCCGGAAGGAACTCTGAAGGAATCCCAGAAATAACTCCCGGAGGAATTCCAGAACTTACTCCTGGAGGAATCCCAGAAAGAACTCCTGAAGGAATCCTGCAGGATACCCCTACATCTGGAGGAATCCCAGAAAGAAGTATCCTGGAGGCATTTCGAAAGGCATTCCCGAAGGAATTCAGGAAGGAACTCCTGGAGAAATTCCAGAATAAACTCCTGGTGAATTCCAGAATAAACTCCTGGAAGGAACTCCAGGAGGAATCTTGGAAGGAACTCCTGGAGAAATCTCAAAAGGAACTCCTAGAGGAATCTCAGAAGGTACTCCTGGAGGCATCTCGGAAGGAATTCCTGCATGAATTCAGGAAGGAACTCCAGAAGAAACCCCAGAAGGAACTCCTGAATGAATCCCAAAAGAAACTCCTGGAGGAATCCCAGAAAGAACTCCTGGAGGAATTCTGGAAGAAACTCCTGTAGGAATCTTAGAAGGTACTCCTGGAGGAATTCCAGAAGGAACTTCTGGAGAAATCTTAGAAAGAGCTTCTGGTGAAATTCTGGAAGGAATTCCTGAAGGAATCTTAGAAAGAACTCCTGGAGGAATTCGAGAAGGAACTTCTGGAGAAATCCTGGAAGGAACCCCTGGACGAATCTTTGAAGGAATTCCTAGAGGAATCTCAGAAGGAACTTTTGGAAGAATTCCAGTAGGAACTCCTTGGAATGTCTCATAGAGATCACCTGGAAAAACCTCAGAATGAATTCCAGGAGAAATACCAGAATGCGAATTTGTGCGGTTGTATTTCTTAAACAGAGCAAATCAAAATAAATAACAAGCAAACATTCATTTACACAAGATTTTTCCGTTCTCATTGTGAGCTGGGAACGGCAAAGCGGAACGGCACAACGGCAACGGCAGTTTTAGTACATTCCGTGCTTGCCGTTCCTGCCGTTCCGTTCCGTTTTGCCGTTGTCATTGTGTTTGGCCCTTTATTCAGTGCATGCAAAGGGACTATACGCGACACAATAAAATTGAATTTTTATGACCTAGGGTGCGGGCACCGGTTTTGGCCAGTCTAAGGAAATAATTTTTATAAAAATAATCAATAATCCAATGAAAACTACCAATGTGTTGAATGAAAGGTTTCGATCTATACTTTATTAGAAAAATGCAGAAATCAAGATAATACTTGATTTTTGTATTAAAAATGGCACTGGCCAAAATAGAAGCATTGTCGCAGTTTTGGCCATATTCTCAGCTTTGGTTTCTATTTTGGCCAATCACGTGTATTTCTTATGGAAGTGGCCAAATTAGAAGCACCCTGGCCAAAATAGATATATAGGAGCTGTTTTTTTTAAGGAAAATTATTTTTTTCTTCCGGTTTTTAATCAAAATGTATGGTTTTTACAGCTGTAATCATCATATTTAATTAGAATCTACTAGTAAAAAATAAATTTATATCAATTTAGATCGTAACAGGCTGAATACCGCACTATGGCCAAAACTCCGGGCTGGCCAAAACTGAAGCTTTTACCCTACTATGTATTGAAAACTCTAAATCTTGATGGCCTAGCTTTAAAACACTCAACTCACGGTTCTCGACGATTCTCGGTGACTCGCTGGGCTGTTGTCGGGTACCACGTGCAGGGTGGCCACCCAGTCGGGAATTGGCTTCTTTAGCGGTGTTGAGATAATTCCTTATTCTGAATCTGCATGCCAAACTGAACCGAAATCCAAATTTTCATGAATTTTAGTGCCCGGGAACCTATTTAAAAATCAATTGGGTTTTTAAATTAGGAAAAATGTATCATTTTTTTTGGGTTTATATAAAAGAGCACCTTTTTCTGAGCCACTATGATTTTTTTCAGATTTTTAGAACTTTATTTTGGTACCCAAAATCAATTTCAAAGAGATTTTTTGAAATCACCTTTTGACAGCTGGGTAACTGTTTGACAGCTCCACCCAGTACAAAATGCGACGAGGGGTGATTCGACAAATCGCTCCCATACAAACTTCAAATTGATTTTTAAATAGATTCCCGGGCACTAAACTTCATGAAAATTTGGATTTCGGTTCAGTTTTGCATGCAGATTCAGAATATGGACTTATCTCAACATCGCTAAAGAAGCCAATTCGAAGTTTGTATGGGAGCGATTTGATGAATCACCCCTCGTCGGATTTTATACTGGGCTGAGCAGTCAAAAGGTGATTTCAAAAAATCTCTTTAAAATTGATTTTAGGTATCAAAACAAAGTTCTAAAAATCTGAAAAAAATCATAGTGGCTCAGAAAAAGATGCTCTTTCGTTTGAAAGTATAAAATCATTGAATTTTTCTAAATTTAAAAACCCAATTTCGGGAAAACCGGGAAAAGCTCGGGAATTCGAAACCACCGGGAAAAAGTCGGGAAAACCTCGGGAATTGTTGCTAGCCACCGGGATTTTCCAAAATTCTAAAATTTGTACAGTCTCCAGAAGCATAAGTACAAGAATCTGTGGGAAATGAAGTCAGCAACTGTTGAACTATATAACATAGTGGGTGAACTGGCGTAAAAATCATTCTGGTAAATTAATATCTTGGGTAATTCTCGCTGAGACCGGCCCACTATTTACACCTTGTCTTCAAAAATGTTTAAGGTGCCGATTTTCTGAAAGCCCTCGCTAAAAAAGTAAGAAAAATGCATTTGGTTACTCAATTTGATGGACCCCCCGTTAGTTAGAGCCACAACAATTTTTGCAGACCCCTCGATTTTGGTCAGATGGTGGCTCATTTAAACCGTTATAACTCGAAAGTTTCTCTAAAAACCACCTCAAAACGAATTGTTGTTGAAAAGAGGAAAGATAGAGCTACTATTTACAATAATACAAAGTTGGGTCGGCCATATTGATTTTGGCCGCCATCTTGGATTTTAATACCAAAACATTTTTTTCACCATGAGGGCAACCACCGATTTTCAAATTTTTTGCATCAATTGAAAGCTGAGGCATTTATACATAACATATCAAAAAATTAGAGATGTCTTTTTTTCCTATCAAAAGTTATCTGCAGTTTTGTAAATTAAGCCACGTTTTCTCCATACATTTCCATGCGCACCGGCAACGACATGCAACAGCATCCGAGTTTACGCCTACATGTATACACAAAGGCGCGTGCCGCAAAATTTGTCCAAATCGGAGGTTCGTTTCCGTTTTTGACTGTTTCTCAATGACGCGGGCATTGTTTTCATAACTTTTATAGTGTTTTGAAAAGCTTAAACCTTCAACTTTCCATTAGTGGACTCAGAATTCAAATTCGTGTTCGTGAACACTGCGAAATAACGCTGCATTTATGTAAATGGCTGGCACCGGGCCCAGCGCGCAAAAGTGGCATGATTTACAAAACGGCAGATAACATTTGAAAGAAGAAAAAGACATCTCTAATTTTTTTATATGTTATGTATAAATGTCTCAGCTTTCAATTGATGCAAAAATTTTGAAAATCGGTGGTTGCCCTCATGGTGAAAAAAATTTTTTGGTATTAAAATCCAAGATGGCGGCCAAAATCAATATGGCCGACCCAACTTTTTATTATTGTAAATAGTAGCTCTATCTTTCCTCTTTCCAACAACAATTCGTTTTGAGGTGGTTTTTAGAGAAACATTCGAGTTATAACGGTTTAAGTGAGCCACCATTTGCCCAAATTCGAGGGGTCTGCAAAAATTGTTGTGGCTCTGACTAACGGGGGGTCCATCAATTTGAGTAACCAAATGCGTTTTTCTTACTTTTTTAGCGAGGGCTTTCAGAAAATCGGCACCTTAAACATTTTTGAAGACAAGGTGTAAATAGTGGGCCGGTCTCAGCGAGAATTACCCTCTTGTCGTCGAGTCATGACAATTAATGTTAATCACAGTGATGTTACCTAACATCACAATTTGAAGAATTTCAAAGATATTCTAAAGAACATTCTGGTGGAAAGGCTGGTTGAGACACATTCAAATATTTATAGATTCATATGCCACTTATGCATTTCAGGATGTACATGTTCCTGAAAACATTAAGTCCTATGATATTTTTTAAATATCGTCAACTACATAAGCACATTTTTCATATTTATTGTAGTGAATATAAAACCTCAAACGTAGCTACATATAAAAGCCTTAAGTATAAGCTGTAACACACAAAAAAATAAAAATGTTTCATCGAGTACATATTGAGATATAATGTTTTAAAAATGTGTTCAAAAACCTTATAAGTTTTACTAAAAGTTCTATAACTTTCAGAAAACTTATTCGATCTCGCTCAAAATTTTACCAATGGAGCACTAATATATGATTAGTCAAAATTTCAGCGTCTTTGATTGACGTATAAAAAAGTTATAAACATTTGAATGAACGTAACGTGCGCTCGTTGTTGTTTATAAACGTCTTGTTGTTGCTCTCGATTTATCAATGGTTTTTTAGCTGTTGTAGTTGTTGGAAAAATGATATACATGAATTGCTATAAAGTGTGATATCTGCAGACGGAAATTATTGATTCATTGTGATTCTGAACTTGAGGAATTGAACGTAAAACGTCTATTAAAGCAACTTGTTCTATTTGTGTTTCGACAGTTTGTGACAATGGCGGATGAAAAAATCTGTAAAAAGTGCTCTCAGAGCATCAATCACAATGGTCCACGAACCAGATTTACGAGGAAAGATGCATTCAGCGCCTTCAAATGATTTTCTAGATTAATATGGTCTTCTACAAAGTTGTTCCTAAAAATAAGGCCCTCTTTTCAATATACATGAAAATTAGGGTGGTCCATATTTTCAAAGAAATTGGGAACCGAACTTTTTTATTTGCATGAATAACTGTAAACATTCTTCGGGATAGTTGTGGATCTATCAATTTTGAGCAACTTTGCTGAAGACACTTTTTATGTAGCTTTAAAATTGACCGATCTAGAGGTGTTTTTCTGAATAAGCTTAGGGTGGTTCAAGAAAAACCGGTTTTCTGGCGTTAACTTTTTCATTTTCGATTTTTCATCAAAGTCGCCCAAGAAACACTTGTAGAGCATTTGAAGACGCGTCGTTTCGTGCGCTGAGACGGTCGTTATCTCTTTTGGTTCAAAAGTTACAGGCATTTTTCTTAAAAAATCATAGTTTTTTAAAAAGGTGGTATGACGGGTTAGGGCAAACATAAAAAATATCTTTTGCCCGCATTCAAAAGAAGAAATGGTGTTATAAAACATATCAAAAAATTAGAGAGGTGTTATTTTTGTAACTCAAGTGAAAAATACTTGAAAAGTGCCTATTTTTTTTAGGAAATCATCAATATCTTTTGAACGGAATGACGTAGCAACATTCTCAGCGCACGAAAATGTGCGTTTTTTAAAGCTCTAAAAATGATTCTTAAACAACTTTGATGAGAAATTTGAAACAAAAAAGATAAAGCGTTTAAACTGTTTTGACCAAATTTTGAGCATTTTCCCATAGTTTTCATAGGGTGACGCTAGAACAAATCGTTTTATTGCTTTATCTCTTTTGTTTCAAATTTCTCGTCAAAGTTGCCTAAGAACCACTTTTAGAGCTTCCAGAAACGCACATTTTCGTGCGCTGAGAATGTTGCTACGTCATTCCGTTCAAAAGATATTGATGATTTTCTAGAAAAAATAGGCACTTTTCAAGTATTTTTCACTTGAGTTACAAAAATAACACCCCTCTAATTTTTTGATATGTTTTATAAAAGCATTTCTTCTTTTGAATGCGGGCAAAAGATATTTTTTATGTTTGCCCCAACCCGTCATAACACCTTTTTAAAAAACTATTATTTTTTAAGAAAAATGCCTGTAACTTTTGAACCAAAAGAGATAACGACCGTCTCAGCGCACGAAACGACGCGTCTTCAAATGTTCTACAAGTGTTTCTTGGGCGACTTTGATGAAAAATCGAAAATGAAAAAGTTAACGCCAGAAAACCGGTTTTTCTTGAACCACCCTAAGCTTATTCAGAAAAACACCTCTAGATCGGTCAATTTTAAAGCTACATAAAAAGTGTCTTCAGCAAAGTTGCTCAAAATTGATAGATCCACAACTATCCCGAAGAATGTATACAGTTATTCATGCAAATTAAAAAGTTTGGTTCCCAATTTCTTTGAAAATATGGACCACCCTAATTTTTATGCACATTTTAAAGAGGGCCTTATTATTAGGGACAACTTTGTAGAAGACCATATTTGCCTAAAAACTCATTTGAAGGCCTTCAGACTCTAGTTTAATTTAAAAACACTTCACTAATACTTTACTTTTGCAAAAGAAAATAAAAAATGAATAACTCTTTTAAAGAAAAACTAGAAAGGACGAGCAAATTCCTTTTAATTCTACTACTGTGCTTATCTTCGGACAGATAGGCCTATTTCGTCTGTGACTTACAGACTTCTTCAGTGTCAAGTGCTCGACTCATTTGAAGGCGCTGAATGCATCTTTCCTCGTAAATCTGTTTCGTGGACCACTGTGCAATGTCAAAACTGAGCCATACAGCGTTTGCGAAGGAGAGTGCGCGTGTTCGTTTCATATCGGTTGCGTTGGCCTAAGCGAAGACGATTTGTGCACAATGGCTGTGAAAACGAACATGGTCTGGATGTGTGACACATGCTTAAACAAATTCCGGAGAATGAGTTACGGCATGTGTAGGAGAACGTGTGATTTGCCGAATGAGAAGCCTATCGACGAACAAGTACGGGATCTCAAAATTACTGTGACTGGAATATTGGAAACGCTCTCTAAAATTGTCCCGACCGACGTTGCAAGTGATCGTGCTTTATTACACTCTACGCCCTTATCTACAAATTTGCCGTGTGATGCGATGAATACAAGCGATATGGATGTGAACAACGTAGAAAGCGTACGGCATCGAGAGTATACGGATGGAGAAGATTTCTCATTGTTTATATCGAACATTGAGTCCAGCGTGTCTGAGCGGGATATCTATAGAATGGTGTCACTTGCATTGAATACTCCTGAACCCGAGCACATCGATGTTTCAAAGTTGGTGTCAAAATGGAATCATCGTCAGCCACCAGATTTTATTTCATTTAAAGTTACTTTAGATAAAAAATGGAAAGCACATGCTATGAATCCAATGAGAGTCTAATGAAGGTGTGGAAGAGACACTTCGTGTGCGTGAGATCCGTGTTTGGTGCAAAACATGTCACTACTACAAGCAAAGCGAGCTCCCATAAGAACGCGTATCAAATAGTGACGTCACTATTTGTGTTTACATTTTTCTTTGCTTACTAATACATAGCCATCTCTTCTTCTTCCCCACCTGTAATATACTCTCATTGCTATGAATCCTCTGATTTGGCCAAAATATGTAAAATTTAGAGAGTTCATCGAACGACAAAATGTTACTTGGAGGCCAGGATTATAAAAAAAAACTGTAATTGTAATGGTGTATGCTTTAGTAATACTTAAGTTTTTGTAGTGTTGTAATGATTTTGAATACTTGATGTTGTTAAAACGATAGAATATGTTATGTTTTTGTCTCTTGTGTTTTTTAATGATGAGTTTATATGTGTGATGAATGATGTAATCACAGACAAACAGACGTAACACTCTGATAATTAACATCGTACACCGATTTAACGGTCTTTTTCAAAATTTGATAGTTGGCCAACTACCCAACCGTGGCGCTCGCATCGTTTTTGTTCGAGTTTGACGTTTGCTCACTACCGCCACCTAGTTGGTGGTCGGCCAAACATAGGCCTTTCAGCATTGGGCGAATATGTTTTCGTGACTATGATTTGAATCGAAAAATGTTCGAAGTGTTACGTCTGTTTGTCTGTGATGTAATGCTGAATGTTCCTGTTGCCTGATTGATTTCTGTTATTTTAGAATTAGAATATTCAATAAGACTTGTAAGTCAGTTGGATCAAATAAATGAATAAATTAAATTTTATTTTGACCAAAAATTTGCTGTACGGACAATTGTTTGATACACTGTACATGACATCATTGCACAATGGGTCCAGAGCCGCATTTACGAAGACAAAAATGTTTGTGCCTAAACCATAAGTTTTAGATACATGGTGTCTTTGGGAAACTTTCTTCTTATTTTTCGACCTTTTTTCTCATTATTGTGAAATTAGGGTGGTCCCTCTAGTTTCGCTGATCCAAACATCTGCTTTTTAATAGTTTTATGTACGTTCACAAAATGTTCTACAAAGTTGTAAAAGAACTTATTTGGAGCAATTTTGCCGAAGATACCATTATTTTATCTCTTATGGTTCCTAACTTATAATTTTTTAAAAGATTCATGTTAGGGTGATCCATGAATTTCAGTTTTCCTGAAATAACTTTTAATTCGTTCGTTTCTCGTAAATACTTTGTTCCGAGCTCTTTTAGAACTATCAACGACGCATATTTTTTCCAAAAAGCTCAAAGTTCTAACTCGCGTAGTTAAAAAGATATTGGCATTTTTCTTCGAAAAATCACTTTTTTTCAAAAAGTCATTTCTCAAAAAGGAGCAAATGGATTTTCAATCTTCCGATTGCATTAGAAAGATCGTACTCTGTTCTATTTATGGTGAAAAAACTGTAGGTACCTTTTTTGTTTAAAGCTTTTTATTGAATTTTGAAAATACGATTTTTTTCATGGAAAAGCAGTTGTAACTTTGAAAATCGATGAGATACAAATTTGGCGTCTTCGACAAAATTGTGAGTTTTTGGCTGCTTTAAAAGTGCCCAGAACAAAGTATTGCGAAAAAATTAACACATAAAATTATATTGAGTAAAAACAGATTTTCATATGAAAAATGACACATTTCAAGCAAATTCATCTCGTCTTTGTTAGATAGATCAAAGTAGCTTGGTAAATGGTCATCCATTTCATTCTAGAACCAATGTTTATTTATACTGTCATCACCATTTAGGCACAATGTTGATAAGATATTGTAAATCATGTAACTTTGATAGGCCTTTACGTTAATATAAACATGTACTAGTGATTGACATTTTCACTATCCATACATTGAAGTGATGAAATTGAAATTAAATTGATGGAAATCAGCTCAAAATCACATTTTAAGTTGAGTTCATTGAAGAATTATGGATTATAAGCAAATTTAAACATTTTCGACATGGTTACTTCGATCTATCTAACAAAGACTAGCCGAGTTTGCTGAAATTGTTCCGCTTTCCATATGAAAATCGGTTTTTATTCAATATAATTTTATGTGTGGATTTTTTCGCATTACTTTGTTCTGGGCACTTTTAGAGCAGCCAAAAACTCACAATTTTGTCGAAGACGCCAAGTTTGTATCTCATCGATTTTCAAAGTTACAACTGCATTTCCATAAAAAAAATCGTGTTTTCAAAATTTAATAAAAAGTTTTAAACATAAAAGGTACCTACAGTTTTTTTCACCATAAATATAACAGAGTACGATCTTTCCAATGCAACCGAGAGATTGAAAATCCATCTGCTCCTTTTTGAGACATGACATTTTGAAAAAAAGTGATTTTTCGAAGAAAAATGCTAATATATTTTTAACTATGAGAGTTAGAACTTTGAGCTCTATGGAAAAAATATGCGTCGTTGATAGTTCTAAAAGAGCTCGGAACAAAGTATTTACGAGAAACGAACGAATTAAAAGTTATTTCAGAAAAACTGAAATTCATGGATCACCCTAACATGAATCTTTTAAAAAATTATAAGTTAGGAACCATAAGAGATAGAATAATGGTTTCTTCGGCAAACTTGCTCCAAATAAGTTCTTTTACAACTTTGTAGAACATTTTGTGAACGTACATAAAACTATTAAAAAGCAGATGTTTGGATCAGCGAAACTAGAGGGACCACCCTAATTTCACAATAATGAGAAAAAAGGTCGAAAAATAAGAAGAAAATTTCCCAAAAACACCATGTATCTAAAGCTAAAGGTTTAGGCACAAACATTTTTGTCTTCGTAAACACGGCTCTGGACCCATTGTGCATTGTTTACGAAATGTGAGTGTCGAATAAAAAAAACGTATCATTGATCGTCGAAAATTCCTCCCACAGTGTATTTATGGCTACGTCACTGCACCCAAAAAAACTCAGTTTTGTTAATTCAATTCATATATTTTTTTCTAAAAATTTTCTTTGGGTCGCAGATGTTTTGATAATTCTTAAAGGGGGTCGCCACCTCAAAAAGGTTGGGAACCCCTGCTTTAGCAGAAGTCCCTGGTAAAACTATTGGTTCAGCAAATTCTCGAGAATTTTGAGTATTCGTAGTTCCTTTTCAAACTACCAATTGAAATTCTCGCAGGAGTTCCAACGAGTATTCAAAAGCATCTGGAGCAATATAGGGTATGTGTTCCATCATGAATCTCACGCTCCCATATTCATCCTATTCGAAAACAAGCGATTACGGCAACGATTGATTCCGTTCTTTTTGTTCTCATGGGTGCTCACTTCTAACAAAAAATACAAAAATAAGAAACAAAACAAACAGCGCTTCAATCCTTAGTTTTTCGTAGGATGAAAATGGGAGCCACATGCTTAAGAAGGGAACCAATACCCTAGTTGTATGATTTATGGAAATAGATGATTCCCAAATAATTAATCTGTCTCTACATTTTGGGAGAAATACTTTTTTAACAACTAATCTTTCAGGAATTCCTGGAGAAATTGTTGGCATATCTGAAAATGTGATCAGAAATTAAATCTCTGAGAGCTTCATGTTGCATTCGCTGATGAAATAATTGAATACTAGACGAGTATCAGACAAAATCAAAGATTTCTTTGATCTCTCAAATTTCTCCTAGAAATTACGATTCCAGCCTAAGTAACCTGCCTGACTTTCTGCAGTAGCTATTTACGGTAGCATAAAGTTCACCATTGGTTTTCTATCAAAATATTTTGAAAATGACCATCAAAAATTCTACACTAAAGATTTCTCTAGCAATCGATTCCAAAATTCTTTCACGAGTAATCTTTCCAGATTACCAGAAGCTCATCCAGCATGTTTTTTTTCTCAGGGCAGTCTGTCATTGCCTATTATTTTCCCAAACGTACTTACCAAGATTTTTTCAGAAGAGATTTTTGGAATATTACTAAGAAATCCACTAATAATAAGTTCGTAAATCCTATAATCATACAGAGAACTTTGACCCCCTCAGGATTATCTTTTTTTATTTTTATTTGCTTGAACAACTGCATAATTTGTACTGGTTGGTCATCTATGAATTTAAGGAATGTTTAATAAAGATGTCGTGACTTCAATGCCGATCATTAAATACGAGACAAACAACACATAACTTATTTTCAAGTTCATATGAATACTATGTTAAATCAAAGGATTTGAAAATATTCAATATTATTTCTCTTAAATTTTTCTTAGTAAGTTACGTTTAATTTTCACTGTAAATCATTCTATTTTAGAATCGGGAAAAATTTCAAAAACCTATCGGGAAAACCGGGAAAAAATCGGGAATTTTATTTGCCGCTCTGAGTGGCCACTCTGCACGTGTCCCGTGGATGCATCACGTTGCCGGGTGGTTGCTCGGTAGGCCGCGGGAGGTGGGAATCCGATGACTTGGCTTGAGGGTGGCGGGAATAACTTGCCACAGTTCTCAGGAGCGCTTGAGTTGGCCGTATTTCGACGGACGGCCGATGGACCACCTGGGAGGTCCCAGTGCCGATAGTTCGGAGATCGTCTACCACTAGCACTCTTCAACACGTGTCGTTAAGGTCCTTGGACCTTCACGGAAACTCACTACTCGGTTTGAATTCTGTGAATCACGATACTCAGTCGCGAGGTAACACTCTTTGACGATTAGCGAGCTGATATTGTAACGTGCCTGAATATAACTCTGTACACTTTTCGATGCTTCCCAGGATTAAGAGACCTCATGGTGGGTGCAGAGGGTTTTTATCCCCTTTGGGTAGATTTCCCTCCTATCGGATGAGGCATAGGTTCCACGCACACATAATTTCCCAATAAGAATTGTATTCCTCACACATTGCCGGCTTCGAACAGTTGAGTGCTGGTCTTGGTTACAAATAGCAGAGTATGCGAGTCGAGCTAACGCAACCTATCTTCGAATGCCCTATCTGATTTTTTTTATATTTTATTTCCATGGGCAATAGGGTTCTAAAATATGCATTTTAATCGATATTATTTTAACAATTCCAAATTTCCTTTTGCATGAAATTTACATTTACTAACATTGGTGTTATAATCATAAGGCAAAGCACACCAAAGGGCAGATTTTATGGTGGAAACTTCTTCGAAGGTTACAGTAATTGCCGGGTTAGAATAACACTACGGACCACCTATTCCGGGGGTAAAAGTCCAACAAACCCCAATCGAAGGTGTCAGGCGACCCGTGCTGAGGGATGAATGGTTGAGGGGGTTTAAAAGATGCTCGATCTTTAACGGAGCCCGTAGCGTGGGTAGATCACCTTTTTGGGTTGCGTTGCGGCGAAAGATCTAAAAAACTGAATCCTAGTCCTAACTGCTTCCAACTATGGAACAGCATATTTTAGTAATTAAAGGACAAATTTTGGTCCTTACCTTGTTAACTGAGACGAGACTCGCGAAGAGGAAAAAAAGCAACGTCAAGTGCAGCCCAACTGAGCTGTCAGTTGTAGCCCGTTTGATTACGTTACCTAAAACGAGGAAAGTATTGCTATCCGAGATAAATTCTGAAGCCAAAATTCACTCCGAGCAGCATTTTCTTCTCCTGTACTGTCAAAAATAAATTGAAAATAAAATATTCCAATGATTACTTTGCTTGGCGATTGTTGGCGATGCAAAATTTCACTTCAACATGATTTTGTGCGTGAATGGGATTCAGTCACACTGCATGTGAGCTGATGCGGTCACGTACGTGTTTGAACCACCAGCCCAAAACATAATGTCAACACAGATAGGAAGAAGAAAAAAAATAACAAAGTGGAGAAAAAGAAGACCGTCTTCGCGAGTCTCGTCTCAGCTTGTTAAAAGTGAAAGGCATCGGTTTACTTGTGGCCGAGAATGACCTTGAAACAAGTAAAACTGGATTAGTATTCCTAATCTTTTATTTTCGTTGTACACTGGTTTGAGGCAGTATGGACTAGGGTTCCGATGCATGGTCAATATCGGTATCATTTCTTGACTTTTTCGTTAAGGGATCCGATTTTGACTGAAAAAGGAGCGTACTAAAGCGGAAGCTATCAATTAGAATCCTTCCTTGCAATTAAGTTGAAAATGACTACTGTAATAAAACCGAATAATTTATTACTATTCAATAGTGATGAAGTAACACGACATGCACTAAACAAAGAACTCGGGATATACCACAATAGATCAAATATTGGTTGCAGTGTTTTGGATTAGGTGAAAGTTTTTTTTTTCTTGAAAATGATCATTATGCGATACTCTACGGTTTTCTGAATCAAGTTCGTCCAACAATTTCTAATCACTAATAATTTTTTTTGTGCCAAAGGTCACTATTTATTCATTTTTTGATATCTGTAAGTCTCTACTTTCGAGTAATTGGTCACTAAGTTAAATATTCTGGCCATCAGATGCTGTTACCAGCTCTGGGTTCCAAATCTGGCCAGATTTGGATTTTATTATGATCGATCTACAGAGAATAGGAGGCCATTCATAAATGATAAAATAATCGAAACGAAGTTGTACAGCAGATTGTTTCAAGACATTGACGAATCACGAAAATGTCGACAATTGTAATTTTTTACACAAGCTTGATTGTAACGAAAATACCTCTGAAATGGTTATTAGGGTGGGTCATCCGTTATATGAAAAAATTGAAAATTGAGTCGAGTCAAGTACAAGACACTGAAGACGACCTTACAGTTGAGGTCGAAATACGTATCTGTCAAAGGATGCAAATTCTTAGTGGAATTCAATGGAACAGTACTTAATGCGACCAATGCAACCAATGATGCGAAAATATAGCGTAGGGCGTCCTGAAAAACTTTGTCGAAGACCACGAAGTGATGTGATGCTTATGAAAAAAGTTATAGCGTTAGCATTGCTTGCCGAAACAGCATGATGTTTTGCTATTGTTATTCCTTTACATGTTAAAACTTAAACGCATGCCTGAGGTCAGTTGAATATAACTTTTTTTTACAAGCATCGGATCGCTGTGCGGTCTTCGACAAAGTTTCTCAGAACATCCCAGGCTATCATTTTACATTGTCGGTTAAAAGGTTTCAGACAAATTTCAATTGCAATGCGCAAAGTGTAGACGCAACCGATCGTGCTCAAATTTAGTACAGATACTCAGGACCCGAAATGCAATCAAAAAAGCTTTGATCTGAGAAAACGGTTCCGATGACCCACAATAATGATTATTCAAATTATAGTTTTGATCCACGTTTGCTTTTTTCTTAACTGATTAAAGAAATCATAGTTATAAGATAAACTTTACAACGCCTGCCGCAATATCAAAGTCCCATTGTATGTCGGACACACAGTTAATCATCTATCTTTTTCAAAACTTTTGTGTTGAATGAGAATGAAAAGTTTACGAATTTACATGTATGAAAACGTTGACGGATCGTTGATCGATAAGTTTAGTTAAAACCCGTCGTGTTCATTACTTAGTATTGACAATTTGTGGTGAGTCTCCATTGGTGACTCATACGAAAACAATCTAATAGTAAGCTCCAAAAGTTTTTTTTTCAAAAAAGCTCACCCTGACAGTCGTTGCCAAAATTCAACATTGTTTCAGCTACGGAGCGTTTCCATACTGGTAACTTTAATGATGGAATTACGGTCTGTTGGTTTCAGCTCTCGAAGACACGTGGTAGTTGTACACAATAACGCAACAGTAATAACATTAGAAAAAAATGAAGCTCCACACACATAAAAAGTGTACCCCCACAAACTACTCCTAATATGCCTGGGTAGTAACGGTTGAGGATGGTTCTGATGGAATGATTCACTGACTAACCTTTGTACAAACTAAAGAGAAATAAAAAATATCGCTGACGAGTTTCCACTGAAGAGCTATTCAAATACCATCGAGCAGCTATAGGCACTCGTTGATGGGACGTGGTCGGTGTAGGTACATATGTCACAACCCATCGCAACAAAGAACGAACGTGCGTACCCCCCGGGGCATGACGACTTGTACCTACCTAGGTATCTATCCATCAACCCAACAATTTAATATACGAAAACACTAAACGGTTTTCGAATTGGTGGATAGGTTTCCAACATAATGACCTGCTGAACCGAGCAGCTGTTGGTTGGAGTTGAGCCCCTGCCTGAGCCTACCCCAACAATCAATTTCGAGTGCGCGCGCCAAATCGTTTTTTTTTGTTCCTATACCGACTTTGAACGGAGAAATAGCCGATTGAGCTATGCTGTTGTTGCTGCTCAGGTTGCATCACAGTCAGTGGGTATGCGTATTAACTCCTAATGACGTTAGGAACAGCGATTTAACTCTCCAATTGCACTGTGGATCAGAAATTATTGAATTGTAACATGGAAGCAATAAAAAAGGGTAAGGAATCATCGATCGCTGTGCGAGTTTTGCGAGTTTGGTAGTCTATCACATAGTGTCACCTACCATTTCTAGACTGGCGCCAATAACCACGAGAACGTCAATGGTGACTTTTTAACCATAATGACTGTTTACTGTCATCAAAACACGCTGTTCAAAACAATAAAATGCATGGTAGAATTTCAAACTGAGAATTTAACGTATAACAAGTATAGTAAGTTATAGGGGAAATTGTGTATTTTCGTCAGTTTTATTCTTTTCGTCATGGGGGGCTTTTTGAAAGCTGTTGAACTCATAACTGGCCTCAAATCCTTTCCAACCAAGCTGAATTATATTAAGTTTCAGGAAATTTGGACGGCAGAAACCCCCTCAGATCCCTTGAGATACCCCTGAAATCCACTAAAATGTTCCTGAGACCCCATGGAACAGCCCTGAAACGCCTTGAGAACCCCTGGAATCCCTTGAGACCTCCCGAAACGCCCCTAAACCCGTGGAGTCCCCTGAAACCCCCTGGGATCACATGAAACACCCCTGGAACCCCCTGTAACGCCTCTGAGATTTGTTGAAGCGCCTTTTGGAGCCTTTTTGGACCACCTGAAACGCCTCTGGAACCCCCCGAAGCACCCTGTGACTTATAAACAAATATAAACAAATTCGTTGCACTGACTATCATGTTCGGTAAGTCTTCTGCAAGTTCAAAGACAGTATCAGATCAGTCGGGATATCCAAAGTCATCGTAACTGTTCTAGAGTCAGTAACTGGACTTGCAGTTCAAAAGCATTGCATCGACCGAACGTTTACTGTACATAGCGGGTGGAATCTGATTTAAATCAATGTAATGTGGACAGCTAGGTTTGTTCACTTGTGCAGTACAGTAGACGTTCGGTCGGTGCAAACGGTTTAACTGCAATGCTTTTTAACTGCAAGTTCGGTAAGTGCAACAAATTTGCAGTTATCGCACCGCCAAATGTCAGAATAGTGCGCCATGTTAGCCCAAATGAACAATTGGATGAAGTTCACGTTCATTTTACGTCAGTTGATGGTTTGTTGACACTGTCAGTCGTTGCAGTTATCGAATTTTGGTTCGCTAAGTGAAACGTAAACATGTTGCAGTTATCGAACGTCTACTGTAGTGCATTTAACTTCACCATATCAAGTATCTACAGCGCAGCGGTACGACAGCAGTTTATAACGCAGGCGGACCCTAGTTCAAATCTTCTCAGGTGTGCCACATGTAAGTAAGATTGGTCAAGATTCACGCAATACATGCAAAAATTACACAGGCTGTGGTGGATCTGATACGTACATTTTTGTTTTTACACTAATTTTGAGAAAATTGCATCAAGATTCTTTATGAGAACTTCGAGTTCCAAAATAACTTAAAAATGGAGCTGCTTTAAAGGCTGAAGAGCAACTTCTGACAAGCTTCTTAGCTTATAAAGTACCCTCTTATCCGAACTTTTGGTTACTTGGGCACACATTCATCAAAGATTTTCCTTCTTTGAACATATGTTGTTCTTTCTGGCCTTACTACCAAAGAACCGTTCTTTCAAGTTATAACAGAGTGAAATTTTATCATCCAAGCTAGTTCAATCCGGGACGACCATGATTTTCCTTTATTCAATAGAATATTTATAATTTAGAAAAAAAATCGAAGTAATGTCATAGAGTCCTACAGATACCCCATTGAAATATCCCTGAGACTTCAAACGCCCTTGAATCCCTGAAACTCCCCCGAGACCTCCTAGAACGCCTCTGAGACCTTGGTACTCCCTGAACCCTCTGAAACTCCACTGAGATCTCCTGGAACGCCATGAACCCCCTTTTGGGTTCCCTGGAACGCCTCTGAGACCCCTTGAACAACTCTGAGACCCCGTGAAACCTCCTGAGACTCCCTGAACATTTTTGAAGCGCCCCTGAGAGCTCCTTAAACGCTCCTAAGAACTCCCGGTACTCCTTGAACCGTTCTGAGACCACCTTAATCGCTCCTGAAAGCGCCCATGAGTTTCTCTGGATCCCCCTGGAACTCCCTGAAACCCCCTAAGAGTAAAATGTTATAGAAATGTCAATTGCGTATTCCCGGAATGATACCTGGGAAATTTTTTGAAGGTATTCTCGTAAAAGCCTTGAAACTATCACTGGAAGAAGCCCTCGAGTTATTCCTGTGAGAATCCGTGAAGGAATGCTTGGAGCAAGAATTTCTTGCAGGTATTTTCGCGAACTTCACAAATAATGAAATTTTTGAAAAATCCTGGAATATATTCAAAAAGAAATATCTGAAGGAATTTTAAAAGGATTTCCTAGAAGAATTCCTGGTGCGTTTCCTATAGAAATTCCGACAGGAATCCCTGGGAGAATTCCGAAAGATTTTTCCCTGGGTGGATTCCTGAAGAAATGTCTGAGAGCTTTCCCGAGCAAAGTCTGATAGCAAATTGAAAACTAATTTTGATGTTGTGATATTGCAAATTTTGATAACTCAGATTGTTGTCGTTTTGGTCGTTTTAACGGTTAAAACATCAAAAATGAGAGCAAAAAAATGTTCCTGTAACAGCAAATTGAAAACAATTCTTGCTATCGATGATAGCAAATTGATAACTGTTTTTTGTTATCAGTGCGAGAAAAAGAAAAATCGTTAAATGTAGAGTTTTTTGGTTGATATTAAATCATAAATGCAACAATATAATTGCACACATGATATATCCCTAGAATTACTCTACATTAGACCTGTTTACTTTTTTTGACCTACCCGTGTCACATCAAATTATCAATTCACATGCAAAAACAAGTCTTCAGTCCAAAATTGAGCAGAATTGATAAAGGTTTAGAGGTGTATCAAATCGATTTTGTGTTTTTTCGAGCATTTTCACAAAAATGTACTCCAATATCCAGAAAATTGCACCGAAAAGGTACAGAAAACACCGTTAAAATATAGTTGGAACAATACTCTACAACTTTGCCGAAGACACTACGGTGTTTAAATTGCTTATTTCAAAGTTATTCAACAATTTTCGTTAAAAAATCGCGAAAAAATACAATATTTTTACGGTTTTTCAAGTAAAAATAATGTAATTTTACATTGTTTTAAGTGACTAATTTATTTAGCTATTGCTCCTATGTATTACGAACATTTCGTCCATCATCATACATACATCCATACATCATTTTAGTGTAGGAATTCGTTTTAATTTACTAATTATCAAAAGTATGTCACGTTGATACTAAAAATCGCATAGAGTTGCCAGCACAAAATTAAACAAAGTTACCCATGATTAAATCGTCACATTTCTTTGTCGCATCTGCATCAGTTTCAGTTTGGTGTAGATGGTTGAGCATGAGACTGTCGATTCAAAGATTCAAGGTTCGAGCCCTGGAATAGGATTTTTTGCGTCTCGATCCAGCTATAAGTTAACGAGACTACACTCTGCATCTCATTGCAATTTGGCATCATAGCCTTGTTTCGAAACCGTAGAGTGCATAGTAAGAATGGAGTTTCCCTTTATCGTGTAGTTGTGTAGCTTGTGGCTAGATAGATGTGTGGTATCCAAGCTCTACTTTTTGGCTGATCCGCCATCAGCCGATTTTTTTACTACTTTCAACACAAACCAACACGGACGTCTGTCCGTCACAACAACGTTCACTAAACTGAGTTCTCATCTCACATCAAGCACGTGTTTACACATGCTTGACGTTTTTAAACATTTCGGACAAGTTAGCCCTCATCTATGAACACGTTAATATAAATCCATTCAAACACGGTAATTCAAAAGTACTCGTGTACGCTAAGATAAAGCAATTCAAATAATTAGAACTTTTGAAGTATATCGCTTTTCAACATTTGACACCATTAGATACTACAAGATGCAACTAATTTCCACAGTTGTATGATAAATTTTGCATCCAGAAGCAGTTCCATCATCGTATTGAATTGTTTTAGCTAAATTAATCGGTATCAAACAGATGTCCAATATTTCGTCCAGCTGATCTCGTCGACACGATTTCTTGTCAACAAGTAAACTAAATATCTAGCTAGTCCTGGAATGGGCTTAATTGGCAGGTCCCGATCATCATTATTTGGGAGATTTCGTGTAAGTCATGGGCCATGGCTCATGGCAGATTCATCATCTTAACTGCTATAAAGAAAGAAAAAAAGTTTATTATGTATTTGAGCTTGAACCTGGGACCTTCTGATCCACAGGCTCGAGCCTTATCATCTGCGCCATTTCTGATACTTGAATCGAAAGACATTAGAATACGATGGCATGACGTCTTAATCATGGGTAACTTTGTTTTATTTTATGCTGGCAACTCTGTACAATTTTTAGTATCAACGTGACATACTTTTGATAATTAGTCATTGAAAACGAATTCCAACACAAAAACGATGAATGGACGAAATGTTCGTTACACAAAGGAGAAATAGCTAATTAATTTAGTCACGTAAAATAATGCAAAATTTCATGACTTTCATATGTAAAATCTTAAAAATATCGTATTTTTTCGTGATTTTTCAACTAAAATTATTGAATAGCTTCGAAATGAACAATTTAAACACCGTAGTATCTTCGGCAAAGTTGTAGAGTACTGTACTAACTATATCCTAACGGTATTTTCGGCACGCTTTCGGAGCAATTTTCTGAATTTATGGATAAATTTCTGTGAAAACGGTTAAAAAAACACAAAATCGATTTGATACACCTTTAAATCTTTATCAATTTGGCTCAATTTTGGACTGAAGACTTGTTTTTGCATGTGGGTTAGGGTGGCCCACACTTATATGAAAAACAAAAATTTCGAAAAATTCCAAGTCTTACCTCCTCAATCATGATGATTAACCTGGGCTTGTTAGGGGAATATCTGTAAATAAAAAGAAAATCGGGTTAAGTACGGTTCCTTTGAATTCCACTAAGAATTTGCATCCTTTGACAGATACGTATTTCGACCTCAACTGTAAGGTCGTCTTCAGTGTCTTGTACTTGACCACCAGTGAATAACCAATCGAGCAAACCCCCCATCACAAACCGCCACCAGCTCTCCCGACCTGCGTCGAACAAATCCGAGGCACAGCCCAGCCATAGCTTCACCTTAAAACCAAAATCTAGAATGCAGAGCACAATACTTACCAAGTAACCACGCAGCTCGGGCCGCAAATCTCGCACAACACGTCACAAATAAGACAAACACAAAGAGACCCTTCTCTACCCTAGATCGGTTTCGGTTGTATGGGCGGGGTACCATACAACCGAAACCGATCTAGGGTAGAGAAGGGTCTCTTTCCACTCCAACCCGGACTCAATTGCACCCACAAGGCAGCGCATCCCACTTACACTGCACTCATGCATCCATCACGACCCGAGCCGCACGGTCACCTGGGTTGCTTCTATCTGCATGACCTCACCCAACCCGTAACGCAGAGTTTAAATCCCTCTCTTGCATTACAAAGCAGTCCCTCTTCCCAAAGTCTGTGCGTGGTATAAATGAGATTATAAAGCTGAAGAAATCGTCACCAACACAACCGCCAACAATGAGCACTCAATGGTGCCGGCAGAATCAATGACGACCCCCTCAGTCCCAAACCCAATTATCCTACACTACCCAAGTAACCACAATGCTGAAGCCGTATGCACTGCACGTACGAAGTACACACAGACCTACACAAGCGAAAAGCGGCGTCACCACAATTTCTGGAGGAATTCTTGAAGAAATCCCTGGAAAAGTCCTGTTGTCATTCCTGAAGGAATAGTTGCAGAAATTTCTGGAGGAAAATCTGGAAGAATTCCTGGAGGAATCCCTGGAAAAATTCTAATGAAAATCCTGGACGAATTTGTGAAGAATTTCTGAATGAATTGCTGACGTAATTTATCAAGGTATTCCTAGATTAAGCCCTGAAGAAATTTTTGGGATTATATCTGGTGGAATTCCTCGAGGAGACCCTGAAAAAATCCTGGATGAAAACATGCAATGAATTCCTGGAGGAATCCCTGGAAGGATACCTGGATTAATTTCTGGAAGAATGCCTAGGAAAATTCCTGGTGGAATTCTTTTAGGAATCCCCGCAATAATTCCTGGAGAAATCTCTAGAGCAATGCCCAAAAGAATTGTAACGCTCTGTGCTGTATGGGATTATGACAGTAATATAGAAGGTAGATATTCACTCCCTTGAAGATGGTACTTGAATGAATTTATTTCCATATTGATATATCTTACAGAGTCCTGCTGGAGACACTTGAAGCACCGATACATGCATAGGTCATCAACAACGATCACTAATCAGCGATCGTTGTCCATGTGGAAAAGGAACAGGTATATTTCTTGAAAGTCTAACGACTGTGCACTTGAGAACAGCGTGGTTCAACAAATTTGTAAAACGACACTTTTGTTTGTCGTCATAAGCGCTGACGGAAAATGTGCAGGCATTAAACTGAAAATTCAACGCCTGGCATAATTATCTTTCTCAGCAGACCACACCAGTAGACTGCTGGAAATGTAGAATCGATTAAGAATGAAACAAGGAATGAAATGACATGTGTGATACACCTGTCACAGAATCCCTAAACGGTTCCTGGAGGAAGTACTGAGCTGATTCCTGGAGAAGTTCATTAACGAATACAAGGAGGAATTCCTGAAGGAATGCTAAAAGGAGTTCCTGGGGGAATCTGACGGATTTTTTAAATAAGTTGTTCCAGAAAGAATGACAGAAGAAATTCTCGAGAGAAGCCCTGGAGAAATTCTTGGAGAAATCCCTGGAGGATATCCTAGAGTAATCTCCTGGAGGAATCTCTAGAGACATTTCTGTAGGAATCATTGGAGGATGTTTTTAAGATAATACGCTGAAAAAATTCGTGCAGGAATTCCTGTGAGGAATTCCTGAAGAAATCGCAGATAAATTGTGGAATAATTGTTAAAATCTTTGGATGAACTCCCAAAAAATGTTTTGTACAATATTTAAAGAAATTCCTAGAATAATTTTTAGATAATCTCTGGTAAAATTTTCTGAAAGGATTTCTGGAAGACATTCCTGCTGAAATACTTCGTATTATTCCAAATTGAATTATTGGAGCAATAATCTCTAGAGGAATTCTTGAAGAAATAAATGGAGAAATCCCTGAAGAAATCTCTGAAGGAACTTGCAGAAATACCTGAAAGGATCTCTGATGACATTCCCATTTTTTTTTCACTAAAGATATCTCAGGAGAAATCCCCGAAGGAATGTCTGGTGAAATAACTAGACGATTTCTTGACAATATCTCTGGTGCAATTCATGATGGAATCATTGAAGGAAGCAGTGGAAAAAATCCTAGAGGAATTCGTCAATGTATCTTTGCAGAAGTATCTGTAAAAAAAAATCTGAAGAAATCGTGGGAGGAATTCCTGAAGCATTTTTGAAACAATCACTGTAGGATGCCCGTGGTAGAATTCACGGAGGAGAAATTCCTGAAGGAATTTCTGAAGGTGTCCTTGAAAGAATTCATAAAGAAAGCTCAGGTAGACGCCAGGGTAGACGAAATTATGTACTGTATAGCTGCATATGGTTCTACAAAGTCCTTCTTCAAAGTCCTCCTTTCTCTCTCTCTCTGGCTACGCCCGTGATTGCCATAGTTACTGTCATTATGACATTTTCATATGCATAGTGTTGAAGAGCTTCCCCTCTTTTTAAGCAGGGTATTAAAAAGGTGAATAAATTAAAAGTACAGAAAGATAACCTGCAAAACAAGTAGTTTCAATGTACTTAGTTTCCCAAATTCATGCGTTTGATGGTTCATTCAGTCTCCAGTTAGCCTAGTGGTTAAGGCTATGGATCGCCAATCCGGAGACGGCGGATTCGATTCCCGTCTTGGTCGGGAAAATTTTCTCGACTCGCTGGGTATAGTGTATCATTGTACTTGCTATACAATATATACAAATACAAATACAAATACAAATATACAATTTCATGCAATGGCGGGCAAAGAAAGCCCTTCAATTAATAACTGTGGAAGTGCTCTAAGAACACTAAGTTGAAGAGAGGCAGGCCAAGTTCCAATGCGAACGTCGAGCCACAAAGAAAAAGAATAAGAAACAAACTTTTATTAAACTCATTTTTTGCCTTTCTCGTACACCAAGGTGTACCGAAAGGCTATATGTTCACTCCAAAAATGAAATTTTGATAGAACCCCCGGGGGGCCAAGTCTTATATACCAATCGACTCATTTCGACGAGTTGAGATGATGTCTGTGTGTATGTATGTGTGTGTGTATGTATGTGTGTGCGTGTGTATGTGTGTATGTGTACAAAAAGGTCACCTCACTTTTGGATAGTAAATATCATCCGATTTCAACGCTTTTATTTTCAATCGACGCGGAATATTGTCCCATTGTTTCCTATTGAAAATGGTTTGAATCGGTCCAGCCGTTCCGGAGTTATGGCCATTTAGGTGTTCCGGACCGGTACCCCAGGAAGGGGCCAGATATGAAATTGCAACAAACTCATGCATGCGACCCATCTAACCACGGCATTTTCGATTATCTGACGAACGGTAAGCAGGAAAACAGTCGCAGATTATATCTGAACCGGTAGTGTTCCGGAACCGGTTCTGGGTGTCCCGCCGGAAGTGGCCAAATATAAAAGTGAACCAAACCCATGCATGCGACACATCAAATTGCAGCTTTTTGTATAACCTGATGAACGGTAGACAGGAAAATAGTCTCGGACCATATCTAAACCGGTAGCATACCGGAACCGGTTCCGGGTGTCCCACTGTAAGTGGCCAAATGTAAAAGTGAAACAAACCCATGCATACGACACATCAAATCACCGCTTTTATGGAACCTGATGAATGGTTAACAGGGAAATAGTCTCAGACCATATCTGATCCGGTAGCGTACCGGAACCGGTTCCGGGTATCCCGCCGGAAGGGACCAAATATAAAAGTGAAATAAAACCCATGCATGCGACACATAAAATCGCAGCTTTTTCTATAACCTGATGAACGATAAATAGGAAAATAGTCATAAACTATATCTGTACCGGTAGTGTTACAGAACCGGTTCCGGGTGTCTCACCGGAAGTGGCCAAATATAAAAGTGAAACAAACCCATGCATGCGACACATCAAATCACCGCTTTTTCTGTAACCTGATGAATGGAAAACAGGAAAATAGTCGCAGACCATATCTGATCCGGTAGAGTTCCGGAACCGGTTCCTGGTATCCCGCCGGAAGTGGCCTAATTCATACATGCGACACATCAAATCATGGCCTTTTCGATAACTTGTACGATCAGCAAGAAAATAAGCTATGCCCACATTAGAAACTACTGATAGTGTTCCGGAATCGATTTGAGGTATCTCGCTGAAAGTAGCCGAATGTAAAAGAGAACCAAAAAAATATTCGCGACACATCAAATGGCTTTTTTCCTGATGAACGGTTACCAAGAAAAAATATCTCAGATCATGCTTGGGAAAACTAGTAGTGTTCCGGAATCGGTTCCCGGTGTCCCTCTGGATGTGGTGAAATGTAGAAGGCAACCCAACTCCATGCATGCGCTTCATCAAACCGCGGTTTTTTCGATAAGCTGATGAAAGGTTTTCAAGAAAACCAGCTCAGATTATGTTAGAGACCACCGATAGTATTCCACAACCGGTTTCAGGTGTCCCGCCGGAATTGGTCAAATGTAAAAACGAGCCATGTAAATTTTCCGGAACCGGTTAAGGGCGTCCCACTGGAAGTGGACATACATAAAAGTGAATCAAACCTATGCTTGCGGTACATCAAATCGCTTTTTGTCAGTAACCTGATGCATGGATGATAAGAAAATAGGCACAGTCCACAGAAGTTACTACCGGTAGTGTTTTTAGTTTTGGGTAACCTGATTAACAGTTTTCATAAACTCAGATCACATTTGAATATACCGGTAGTGTTACGGAATCATTTCCGGGGGTCTCGTTAGCAATACAAAATATACTCAGATTACATAAGAGGCTACCGGTGGTGTTGCAGAAGCAGCGTTGGGTGCTTTAGCGAAATAACGAAAGTAAACTAAATGAATGCAAGCGATAGATATGTGTAAGAGAACCAAAAACCTAAAAAAAATTAAAGCGATCTAATCAAATCACACTATTTTAGATTCCTGAGACGTAAATTTACAGTAGGATGGATCAACGTTGTATGGAAAAATTAAAATTTAAGCGCATCAGCCCGGAACATTCTTTTAAATCTTTATTTGCGTCTAAAATTACTACGCAAAATTTTGATGCGGCTGGAGGGTGAGCTCTGTAATGTGGATGATATTTGAATGTGATATAGCATTGGCAATTCAAATTACTACATTACAAATTCTACATGAATTTTGCAGCCAATGATAACAAAATATAGCATAAAATGTGCAGATAAAACTTTGTCAAAGTGTTCTGTGGAAAAAGTTTAATCCTGGCTAGTAATTGTCATCTTGGTATGAATCAGCCTCCAGTGAAGGTGGTCAAGCAGTCAACTGAAAGGACTGATACTTCAGCTCTGCCCATACGTTGAATATAACGTCGGAATAAGTGCCCTAATTCGATGATGACCTTGATAAAATTATTGATTTTCTAAATAAAGTATTCTCATGATTTAGGTGGTACAGTCCCAGATCGCTGTTATGAGCATTTCCCCCTTCTCGGCCATTACCAAAGCACAGAGATTTGGGGCTGATCACTGACTCTAAGGCAAGATTGATTGCGTCGACGGAAAGATCATGAGTACATATTTGACGAGAAAGGCACTATCACCACTAGGTGGATAAATCTGGTTTTTTTAAAGCTACATTCGTTGTAGTCATTATTTGTGCTATAAAAAGTGAAACTCAGAGTCATTCCGAAATTATTTTGAGATATTTCAAGATTACTAAACTTCTCTACAATAATACGAACTTCTAGCTAAGGTCCGATTTTAGTGTTGAGAAAGTTAAGCGTGAATGGTTTCTGTGGGGTTGCTACGTTGGTAGGGCTGAAAGTTTTTGTTTGTCATCTCAGTACTAAAAAAAAATAAATACAAACTTGCCAGCTGTCGTTAGATTTTCCATAATGGCGGATGTTGGAATCTGACATGTTGGAATACCTTCCTTTTACTTACCTTGGTTGAGACCTTGGTACAACATGAAACCTTCTGAAACGCCCCTGAGTGCTCCAGGAACATCATGAAACCCCTGAATTCCATGAAACACCTTGAACATATTTGAAGCGCTCCTGAGACTCCCTGAGTCGCCCTTGAGAGCCCCTCAAATGCTCCTCAGACCTCCCGATATTCCTTGAACCGTCCTGAGACCACCTGGATCGCTCCTGAAGTTCCCCTGAGTCCCCCTGTATCCCCTGGAACTCCCTGAAATCCCCTGAAGTCCCTGAGACTACCCTGAGACCCTTGTAAACACCCCCTTGACTTCCTGGTACCTCCTGAATCCCCATCCCGGGTAGAGGTGAAGTACTGACGATCAAAACGTGATATTGGTTTGATTGACATAAGAGATAAAAGATCTGAAAATAATATCTGAAAAATGTTCCTGAACCATCTGAGCAATATCAAAATTTGATATTTCAAGATCAAACGAATAGCTTGCTGCTATTGGTTAGATCTTACAAGATCTAAATATGATCTGATGATGATGTTCCAGGAGTAAATTTTAGATATTATTTTTCGATCTTTTATCTCTTATATCAATCAAACTAATATCACATTTTGATCTCAATATCAAAATATGCTATTATTGAGCTCTTTTCTTCTACCCGGGATGTGACTCCCTTGAAACGCCCTTAAGCTCCCCTGGTACCTTCGTAAATCCTCTTGGGCCTCTTGAAACGCCCCTGAAATATTCTGGTATTCCCTGAACCCTCTGCCCTTGAGAGCCCCTTAAACGCACTGGCGACCTCCCGTTACCTCCTGGAACCGCCCTGAGACCACCTGAAGTGCCTCTGAAACTCGTTATTGTAAAATCATATCACGTTCTTATTATGAAATATTTCTGAAAAATCTTCATGAATCATATGCAAATGCAGTTGATGTTTCACAACTTATGAGCAAATTGTCTGAAATGTGTCTTTCAGTGTTGGATATGAATTTTCTTGTTGGAAAGTCACGTTCTCTCATATGCGATGCTTATTTAAATGCCATTGTAGCTACCGGATAGTATTTTCTCCAAATAAAAACATCAGTATTCAATGTAGGTAAATGTTCGCACATCCTACGCCAAGTGAATGTGCAAACAGCGTCAGTTGTCGCCGCCATGATGGCGCGCCATCAAACAATCGTCATCTTCACTCACGTTCATCACGTCATGTGCCCGTCCCGGCTGCCGGTTAGCTATGTCACACTTTTCACCGACCTCCATTTCCTCGCTTGTGCACCCGCTCAAGTCACTCCGCATGCGAACTTCCCAGTCCCGTCGTCGATAACAAACAAAGCTCTCCCCGTGGTCCGCGATGGTGAGCGCGATCTATTCAAATTCAATTTCCAGCCTACTGGCTGGAAGTCCAGAGCGGAAAATGCGCATCGCAGCTCGCAGCAATCGCCGCCGGCAGGCACTATGCGTCGCGACGCCACTCATAGTGATCGTCGTGTCACACACGCTGCGGCAGCAGCAGCAGACACTGTGCGAGAGCACCTGTGCGACGACGCGCACATCTGATCATCGATCGAACAGGTGCTCACTATGACCCACGTGGAGCGGACCAAGGGGCAGCCGACGAGGGCAAGCCCCAAAACGCAGCCAACCGAAGGCAAAGTGGCCTCCCAGCCACCCGGCCCAGCTGAACACACAAAAAAAAACTCTCTTTTCGCGTGCGCGTGAGCGCCGCTGCGCTGCTGAAAAGAGACACGTTGCGCTTGCTGAGCCTCTTTCTGCGCGGCGAAATTGGCTTTTGGGTTTGGTGTTTTTGTTTGGGTACACCTTGCCTCAGTTTCGTACACATGTTCGAGGCGGCCGGATCGTTTGAGTTCGAGTTTGAGTTCGGTTCTGTTTGGCGGGTGTGTTTTACTGGTGAAGAACACTTGCGACAAAGGGCGTCGTCGTCGGGCAGAACGCTCGCGCGCGCGTCGCTTTCCAACGCGAAATCACTCGTGCGTTACTTGGATCGTGTTTTTAAAAATTGCGCGCTTGCTTTGTTTTGAAACAACTTGGGCTTAGGGCCTGTCCATAAACTACGTAGACTCTTAGGAGGGGGGGGGGGGGCTGGCCAATGTCTACGCTCCATACAAATTTCGAAAATTGTGTATGAACAAAAGTCTACGAAGGGGGAGGGGGGGGGGTCTGAGATGGCTGAAAAAAAGTCTACGTAGTTTATGGACAGGCCCTTAGGTAATAAAAGAGTGGCTTTGTGTGTTTGGATGTTGTCCAGAAGAACGTGACATTTACCCATTTTGTGGGAGAAAGTGCCAGTGTGACAGTAGAGTGGTCCAAGTTTGTGTCGACAAAAGTTCAAACCTTATTCCATGAATTGGAAGATTAGTAGTGATAAATATAGTGACCCATGCAAATTTCAGCAAATAACCTTGGGAATACTCAGAGAACACCGCACTGAGAAGTGGGCTATATTGCAGTTGCAGATGTTATGCCAAGCCAAGAAGAAGACGAAAAATAATGAAGCATATACAATAAAAACGGTTAGACTTGCCCTTGGATTCTGAGCAAAAACCTTGCTAAAATCTAAATTATGAGATTCCTACTCCGATAAAATTCCTAAAATTCACATGTAATTCTGGGACGTTCCGAGCGGAATGCTGGCTGATCACTGCCTGATAAGAATTGCGGTTCGCAAATTATGTGGAAAATCTTTCGGAATTCTAAAAGACATACATACTGCGGGAGAGTTTTTGTACATATGACCTTTTGTGAAAATCGGTGTGAATTTGTCGGCGATTCCGGACTCCGGTGAGGATTTCTTCTAGCATGTGTTGGAAAATTTAAAAGGTATTCAGGGAGTGACGATCGAACTCCTGGAGAAATCCCAGAATGAATTTTAGGCAGAATCTTGGATGAATTGCCTGGAGTAATTATGAAGGAATTCCAGATGGAACTGTGAAGCAATCCCGGAAAAATTTCTTAAAGAAATCGAAGAAATCCAGGAACGAAATTCTGAAGCAATCATGGAAAGCACTTCGAAGGAATCCCTGGGGTGAAATTCTTGAAGGAATCCCAAAAGGAATAATGGGAAGAACCCATGAACTCCTTATGGAATTTCCTTGCAGAATTTCTGGGAGGAGAGGACTTGGAGAAATCCCAGAAGAAACTTCTTGAGTAATCACAGAAGTAGTGCTTAGTAGAATTCAGTAGAATTCTCCTGGTGTATGAGGTAATTTCTTTCAGAATTATTTTGAGAATTCCTCTAGAAGTACCATCTAAGATTGTTCCAAAAGTGCTTTCTGAGAAGCCTTCAGGAGTTTGTTTTGGGATTCCTCGCGAAGTCCGAGCTCCTTCTGGGATTCCTCTTCTTCCAAGAGCCTTTTTGGGTTTTCTCCTTGTGTTTTTTTGAGTTCCCTCCAGGATTCCCGAAGAAATTCTTTCCCAAATTGCTCCGGGCGTTTTTTTTTCTGAAATTTTTATCATGATTTCTTAGAGATTTTCAACCAGAATTTTTTCCAGGATTGTTTTAAGATTCGTCTAGGAGTTCCTTCATTGATTACTCCACTGTTCTTTCTATGATTCATTTTCATTTTTTTGGGATTCCTTCCGGGATTTTTTCAGGAATTCCTTCCGGGATTCCTCCAGAAACTCGTACTGAGATTCCTCCTGTGCAATTCTTCTTATTTTCTGATTCTTTTAAAATATTGTTGTAAGTTCAGTCTACTCTGGAACAAAGAAGAGAATTATCGGACAAAAAAGACGCAAAACAAGCAACAAAGAAGGCCTTTCATGTGACAGGTCCGTGTATGCGTTTGTTTACAAAGGTTGAACAACAGCTGCTAACCCGGACTTGTCATCTCCATAGAAGAACTGTCAAAGACCCGAAAACTCAGCTGATATAAGAAGTTAAATAGAAAGGCCCATTGCTCTTTATCCCAACTGGAAACAGATAATGACATGATCTGACAAAACAAAAGCAATTTTTTACGTGCTTTTCAACTCGTAAATAATAATCGATTATTTCATAGGACAGGATATGACAGATTGTCAGCCTAAAAGAGACCAATTCTGAAACCAATAATGTTAGCAACGCGGATAAACAAGACAACAAGCTATGAAATTAGAAAGAGAAGTTGCACGAGTCATATCGTATTGCTGTTTTCACTGAAAGTTTTTGTTGCTTTGCTGAGTCACACGAAATTTTCTTAAAGCGAAAGCTTACGCGATATAGCAAATCGCTTAAGTCCACACTAACACAGCAAGAACACTGTCAACAATAACTTAAAACACATGCATTGTCAGTGAAACGACTTATTTCCATGACAACAATCCACTCTCAAAACTATCGGATGACCGCCGTATAATGAAACGGTGATAAGGGTGTTGATGTGCGTGGGTGAATGCAGATAAGCCCTACAAAGACAGAAACCTGTTTGCTTACGCATAACAGATAGACCCTTTTTAAATGTTACGTTAGGTTTGATAGCAGCCTTGCGGTGTTTGTCAACTTGAAGTTACCGCTCGAAAATCGCCAAGGGTGCATTGTCGTAACAAGTGTAGGTGGCGATATTGTCATTATTGTTGCGTGATGGTTGAAATTTGATTCAGTGCCTTATAGTGTAGTGCATGCCGCATTAACCCGTTGCCATTAAAGCTATCATGTTTGCAAATAATGTCGCACTAATATAGACATAGGAATCTCCGGAGGATCTTTGAAGGAACTGTAGGAGGAAATCCTGGAGAAACTCCTAGAGGAATCCATGAAATAACTCGTGGAAGAATACCTGAAGGAACTTCTGTAGGTGGTTCATGAATCTGTCATAGAGAGATCCGCACAGAAACTTTTGAAAAAATCTTTGATAGGCATTCTAGAGGAATTTCAGGAGGAATCTCTGAAAGAATTTTAGGAGGAACTCCTGAAGGAGTTTTAAGAAGAGTCTCCGAAGAAAGTCCAACAAGAATCCAGAAGGAATCTTCTAAGGAATTCCAGGATTCATTTATTTAGTATTACATCAAATTCAAGATAAAACTGAATCAACAATATTTCTCCATAATACACGGTTCGTGGCTGCCGCTCTCCATCCTCGGTCGCGCCCGATGCTCGCCAAGTCACGCTCCACCTGGTAAGGAATTCCAGGAGCAATCCTTAAAGAAATTCTACGGGGAACCCCTAACAGAATTCCAGCAGAAAAAAAAAAAACGGGAAGACTATTCAAAACATTTCGAGGAGGATTCCCCGGAATCCCCTAAGGAATTTTAGGAGGAATCTCCGAAAGATTTCCATACAAAACCCCCGAACGGCTTTCAAGAGGAATCCCCGAAGAAATTTCAGGATGAATCTCCAGGAGGAAAGAGTTCTTGTAGGATCTTCATGAGGGATCCTTCAAGGAAATCCTGAAGATGTGCTTGATTATAATCCTAGAGAAATTCTTGAAGGAACTCCTAGTAGAATCGCTGAAGGAACTCCGAAATTTCTGGAGAAATCTCGGATGTCGCTCCTGGAGGCATCCCTGAATGCTCCTGGAAAAATCTCCAAAAGAACTCCAGAAGCGATCACTGGAAGAAATCCAGGAAAAAGACTCAAAAGGAACTTCTAAAAGAACCTTACAAGGAACTACTGAATTAATCCCTGGTTGAACTTCTGTACGAATCCTCCAAGTTACTTTTGGAGGAATACCTGAAATCTCCTGGAGGTATCCTCTGATCCTCTTGTAAAAATCTCGGAAGGAAATCCTGCAGAGATCGCTAAAAGAGCTTCTGGAGGAATCCCTGATGGAATTCCAGGAGGAATCACTGAAGAAACATCTGCACGAATCCCTGAAACTTCTGTAGGAATTTCCGATGGAACTTCAGAAGGGATTCCTAGAGGATCACCTGGATTAATCATTAAAGAAACTCCTGTAGGTATTCCGGAAGGAACTTCTGGTGCAATCCCTGAAATAATTACTATACTGCAGGAATCCTCAAACAGTTGGAGCAATCCCTGGAGGAACCTCTGTAGGAATATTTGAAGGAACTCCTAGAGACATCCATAAAAGAACTTTTGAAAGAATCTCTGAAAAATCTCCATGAAGCATTCCGAAGGAATTCCAAGAGGAATTACCGAATGAATTTCAGAAGGGATCCTTGAAGAATGTAACAAAATACATTGGAACCTTATAAATGCAGAATGCCCCATTGGGCGCCAATGTAACAAAAACAAGTTTATTTGAACACTACAAATACATAAAGTGGTGCACGCTGGGCGCTTAGATACGGAAATAAACAGAACCCTACAAATGCACCAACTAACAACATGCTACACAAAACATAAACTGTGCCCTGTTAACAAAATGGATAACGAAGTCCAATACTAGGATGGCGAGGTTTTATTATTGTTCTTGGTCCATCAGTTTCTACTTCCTAAGGGGGCACCTTGATTCGGGGTAAAGTACAAGATCGTCTACATTTTGATGTCCGTGCTACGACGGTTTGCTTGTTTTGTACTTGATTGTTGCTCGAAATGTCCTGAGCACTTCACATGCTTATTGATTTTCAGGGACAGGTATACAAGCCAGATCCTTGCAGAAATTCCAGGAGGGATTACAGAAGGAGCTCCTGTAGGAACCCTGGATTCAATTCCTGGTGAGATCTCTGAAAGGACTCCTAGAGAGACCCCTGAGGGAATGGCAGGAGGAATATCTGGAAGAATCTCTGAAGGAACTCTTGGACTAATACCTGAAGGAATACCTGAAGAAACTTCAGAAGAAACCCCTCAAGGAACTCCTAGACTAATCTCTGAAGGATCACCCTTGGGAATCTTCAGAGGATCTTCTAGATGAATCACTGATGGATCTCCTGGAGGCATCTCTGAATCTTCCTCAGAGATATTCTAAAAAAAATCCATGGTGAAACTCCTAGAGGCATCTCTGAATCCTCCTGGATGAACTAATGGAAACATCTCTGACGGAACTCGTGAAGAGATCTCTAAGGGAATTTTTAGAGAAATCCCTGATTGAAATTTTACAGGAATCTTTGAAGGAATTCTAGGAGGAATCCTTAAAGGAATCTTGTAGGAATCTACGAAGTAACTAGAAATCCCTGAAGATGACTCTGGAAGAATCTCTGATGGATCTTCTGCAGGCATCCTGAATAATAAACGAAATCTAACGAACAACGAACAACAAAAAGTTTCAAAACTTTCGTATTTGAATGGACACCCATTTGGAATTCCATTTCAATTTCTTCAAAAGTTCTTAATACGAGTCTTTTTGATAGTTTTCCTAAAACAATAGAAAGAAAAAATAGGCAGACAAAAGTTCCAACGACCAGACTACAAATTGTATGAACGTACTGTTTTCTATTGCAATATCATAAGGGCAACACTTCAATGGTTGATATCTGTTTGTTGTTTTTCTTTGATAGTATTATTTCCCAAAATATGATTTGGATAATCTCATGGTGATCCTACGTAATACCTCCCGAGAATCCTCTAGGGTTTCGTCCCAGCAGTTCTCTTTGAGTTCCTCCCGGCATTCCGCTAAGAATCGTTTCCCCCAGGGATTCCTCTTGAAATTCCCTCAGAGATTCATCCCGGTATTCCCAAAGTTATTCATTTCGCGATTTCTTCAGAGATTCTGTCCGAGATTTTTCCAGGTATCGCTTCTCTGATTCCCTCGGGGTTATTTCGTGAGATTGCTCCATTGATATCCCCCGGAATTCCTTTAGCTGTTTGCTCTAGGATTTCTTTAGATTGGCTTTCAGACAAGGATTTCTTCTGGAATTTCTTCATTGCTCTGTGATTTTTCTCGGGACATTTTATGAGATTCTTCCCTGGATAATTCAAGGCATATCTACTCATTCATGCTTCCCAGTTTTCTCTTTGAAGGTACCCCTTCAAGAATCTTTCAGGAATACCTCAAGGGATTTCTTCATGGGATTCTTTTTGCAATTTCTCCCAGGATTGCTTCAAAGATTTCTTCCGGAATTACTTCAAGCATTACTCCCAGAACTTTATCAGTGATTTCTCAGTTTTTTTACGGAACTTCATCTAGGATACGCTCAGAGATTAATTCTGGATTTCTTCATGAGACCTCCCGGGACTCCCCCAGAGATTGCTTCTGGACATTTCTTTTGGGATTTCTCTCTGAATTCCTCCCAGGGTTTCTTCCGGGATTATTTTAGAGATCCTTCTTGGGAGCTCTCCATTGATCCTGTTGTTTTAGGAATTTCTCCTGATATCCCTTCAGGGAAGTTCGTTTTTAGGAAGTTCTCTCGAGATGTCTCCCTGGAATCCTTCAGGGATTCTTCTCGGGATTCTTTCCGTGGTTCTTTTATTGATTCCTCCCGTGACTCCTTCCAGAATTTCTTCCGAGACTCTTTCAGGGATTCTTATCGCTTCAGATGTTTCCAGATGTTTCTGCTGGGAATCCTTCAGGATTTTTTGAGGATTTCTTTATTGATTCTGCTTGGATTTTAGAGATTTCTTCTGAGATTCCCTCAGGTATTTCAGCAGGCACTTCCTCAGTATTCTTTGAGGGATACATCTTGGGATTCCCCCGATCACTCCTTTATTTATTCTTCCCGTTTCACCGAGATTCCTCTCGGGATTCCTTCCGTGACTCGTTAAATGATGTCTCAATGAATTTCTCCCAGGGTACCTCCCGGGATATCTTCCGACAATCTTACCGGAATTCTTCTATAGATTATTTTGAGGATTCCTCCCGGGGTTGGTTCATCCGGTTTTTTAAGGAGTCCTTTAAGAGCTCCCTTCAGGATTCTTTCAGGGTTTCTCCCTGTGGTTCATCATTCCGAAATTCCTCCTAGGATTTCTCTTAGGACTGTCCAGAGACTGCATTCCTCCACATAATTTTCCCAAGATTCCTGCGATGATTACTTATATATTTAGGGGAAGGGTAGTCATTTCTTCTTCTTCTTCTTTATGGCTCTACGTCCCCACTGGGACTTGGCTTGCCTCACTTCAACTTAGTAGTGTTCTTTGAGCACATCCACAGTTGTTAATTGAAGGGCTTTCTTTGCCTGCCATTGCATGAATTTGTATATTGTGAGGCAAGCACAATGATACTCTATGCCCACTGCCCAGGGAGTCGAGAAAATTTTCCCGGCCGGAACGGGAATCGAACCCGCCGTCTCCGGATTGGCGATCCATAGGGCAGTGCATGAAATTATCTCCTTCTCTTTCACTCTTACAGAAATTTTGTAAACAACAAGGCCACGAAACGTCAAAATCCCATACAAAATCAAACAGTGCAGTGCCCTATAGCCTTAACCACTAGGCTAACTGGAGACCCAGTCATTTGTATAGGAATGAGAGTTGTTACATAGGGGCAGGGGAATGTCAAAAATTGGTAAAAAATGCAATGTTGTATGTTTATGAAATGTCCCTTACGGAACGATTTAGAATCTCGTCATGCTTCGCTGGATAAATATGCTCTTGCTTTAGTGAAACATCTGTTTGCAACTTATTGCACTTAATAACTCTTTAAATTCGGCGAAATTGGTTGATTTTTTTTTGTAAACTTAAAATCAACGTTTTTTTTTAATAAGTAAACTTCGTCTTGCTTGTTGCTTCAGAAAACTCATCCTGATTTTACTGAAACTTTCCGTTTATCCAAGTGTATGTGATTTCCAGCGAGTGAAAACAAAAGTGTAGGATGTAACTATCAGCGGTGAAAACGAAGGCAAATTTCCAACTGAAATGATAGTGATGAACGTTGCGGAAAAGATCCAACGACGAGTTTTCCCCCTATGAAAAGTGAATCGACTTCCAAGTTCCCGCACTTTGTAAAATAGTGCCAGGCACACGAGGTGGTGAAATTTCGGTGTAACCGTGAAAACAAACAAATTTTCGATTTGGCACAATTTATTACAACTCGGGCGGTGCAATCCGATCCGGATCGTGTGAAACCGCGGCCAGACGCTGCTGGCTGCTGGCTGTAATTGAAACCGTTTTTCCATCAGATCCGGATTATGTAATCAGGAGGTAGGTAACATAGCCAACAACGCAGCGCGCTCATCTCCGGCGTCGTCGTGATACGCGGTGATGATGCGCGCCAGCATTATTCATCATCATCATCTTCGTTTTGGCGGGATACTACTGGTAGGCTCGGTGGTCGTTTTCGGTATGTTCGATTGAATTTTTTAAATGCAAAAACCACACCAAGAGTCGGGATTAATATGCGAGAGGCAAGAGGGTAAAACGTGATTCGTAAACGATGGGGGTGATGCATGGGTTATTAGGCTGGACCAAAATTAAAAACTCGATTTAATCCACCTATGGTGAACAGAACCCTTCTTACACTTATTAAAAATATTGTTGTATTATGCGTATTAGGCAAATTTATTTTGTGTGATTGACCAAAAGTTCTAGAAAATATTGTGGATTTGACATCTAGTGAATTGATTCCCAAAATAGCATCAGAACATGGACTTAATGCCAGATACCTCCCAAAATCTTATATGGAATGTTAAAAAAATAGCTTACATATTCTGGAATATTGCATCTTTTGTTAACTGCCAAATAATCTTGAATCGATTAACAAATGGATAAGAAAATCAGCGAGATGCACTTTGTCTAATTTCTCTTAATCAGTCGAATAAATAAGCTCCGAAGTACTTGGTATTCGTGGTTATGGTGTAAAAAGGACAAAAATGATATATCTACTACTTAAGTTAATCAGTTTTGGCATTAGCTACAGGGTGCGTCAGGAAAAAATGCGAAAAGTTCAAGGCACTATTACACGCTAAATATGGGATATATAAAAATGGACGGGACTTCACATTAGGGTTTTTAAAAAACTACTTGTTTCAAATTTACCCTAATCCCATCACCTTTATTATGTTCTTGTTTATAATTTTACATTTCACACTTCCTAACACTTATACTGGGCCAGAAGGGCTTTCAACTGACTATTAGACCTATCGATTCAAACGTTCACTTCCAACTGACTGATCGAGCCAGACCAGACCGAGGGCACACCTGTGTCCTCCGATTGAGTTCGATGCTTTCTCGATGTCAGCAAAAGTTCACCGGATGGCAACTGGCCTGGTTGTTCTGGGTTGCGTTGGATGGTCGGTGTTACTGTGCGCCGGTATCGATTTATCGTGTCATCAATATGCTCGGAGTCCAAAGGGTATTCTGGTATGGGGGTTATGCTCAGTGTCTCCAAGGGTGATACTGCTTTGTCAGCATCTAGTCCACGATAGGCGGATACCTGAACATCGTGGGTAGAGCCTAGGGATGTCCATAACTATATATGACTATTTTTTCATGACAGTGTATCAGTCAATGTCTATATTCTAGCACTGAAAAATAAAAATGAACACATTTGATGCTTAACATGTGATAATGTAGGCCTAATTAGCGGATATCAATAAACTGCGCGCCCAATGGTCATTAAACAAAATGACTATAACAGTAACAAAATTAGCTCAAATTCGATGAACAACCAGACCACACTGATCCAGAGCCATGTAGTTTCACATAGCAGATGAAATAAGTACATATATTTGATGATATTGTAGAGAAAATCAAAAAATTTGTTTTATCAGATGCGAAATTTAGCGACCTGTGCGATTTTCTGCGGTTTGAAAATTCTGGTTGTCTTCATCTTCAGGCACAATAGATCAAAACAATGGTCGCAGTGATGCTAATACCCAACATGGAATAAAAAAAAAATCTTCAGGCGCCGCCCTGTAAAGGTTAGTGACCAAAAAGGAAAATTTTTTAATTAACTTTTCAGAAAACTAGCCTACTATAGATCATGGAACGTTGAAACATAGATTGGTTAATGTCAAATGGACGAAAATGAGGTTTGAAGTTGAAAAACACTTTCGCATTTTTTCCTGCCGCATACTGTAGTTATTTTGGCTGTCCGGTTCTTGCATTTTTCCCACTATATATAAATTCAAAGCTTTCATTTAACATATTGTTAGTTTTCATAAAACTCCTGTGTATTTGTAATTTGTTATCTATAATTTTGTTGAAAACAATAACCTGCCAGTATACACTTTGTTTGAGGTCATTATTTATTGATAAATAATTTCCCTTAAACTGGTCAAAAACTAATGCAAGATAACAAGTGAATATAATAATAAAATAAAAATTATTGAAATACTCTTCGTAAGATATCTCAGTAATCAAATGTCGAATCGAAATAAAATTTCAGGGCCTTATACAAGGATATTGTAGCTTTCATTTGGTGCTTAGAGAACTCAAATCGGTTGACATACGGCTGAGATATTTATTATGGTACCCTTGGTCGAAAATCTCTCAAAAAGTTAACCTGTATTACTCCCAAGTACTCTTTGAAAGATATCTGGGTAACCAAATGTCCAATCCTAATGAAATTGTATAGGGTTCTACTAGAATGTTGTAGCTTTCATTTGGTGCCAGGATAACCGAAATCGGTTGACAGTTGTTTTGGCTAAGATATTTATTATGATGCACTTGGTCAAAAATCTCAAAAGGTTTAGTTGTATAAATCCTAAGTACTCTTCGAAAGATATCTCTGTAACCAAATGTCCAATCGAAATAAAATTTCTGGGCGATCTACTAGAATGATGTAGCTTTCATTTGGTGCCAAGAGAACCCAAATCGATTGACAAACGGCCGAAATATTTATTATGATACACTTGGTCAAATATCTTAAAAAGTTTAGATATATGACTCATAAGTACTCTTCGAGAGATATCTCGGTAACCAAACGTCCAATCGAAAAAAAAAATCAATAGCGTTCTACTAGGATGTAGCAGCTTTCATTTGCTTCCAAGAGAACTCAAATCGGTTGACAGACGGCTGAGAAACGTGCGTGACTTTTTTTTGTAACGCACATACACACACACACATACACACATACACACACACACACACACACACACACACACACACACACACACACACACACACACACACACACACACACACACACACACACACACACACACACACACACACACACACACACACACACACACACACACACACACAAACTCACACACACACACACACAGACACACACACACATACAGACATTTGCTCAGTTCGTCGAGCTGAGTTCATTGGTATATGAGACTCGGCCCTCCGGGCCTCGGATCGAAAGTCGGTTTTTCGAGCGATATTTATACCCTTCTTATGGGTGTAAGAAGGGTAAAAAGGCATGTTTCAAAAGTCAGTTTATGATGTAGTCATGTAGTGCTTGATGAGATGACAGAAGACAAGCTTCCCAGGTAACAATTTGACATTGATTAAGCGCTTCTCTAACTTATGCTAATCAGCCTTAATTTGAACAAAAGCTGTGCAAAAGAACTGTAAACATTTATTCAGCTCTTAAACACCAAATTTTGGTGATTTTATCCAGCCATAAGTTGATTTGAGCTCTCCATGTAACTGAATTAAGGTTGAAGAAGCGCTTATATCCGAGCGAAGAACGCTTTTCAGCCTTCATGCAGCAATTCTTCAGTAAATGGGAATGATTTATGATTCTATTTAAAGAACAGACAAGGATCAGGTGAAGCAATAGAGCCGCTTAATCATCTTTAGTTCAGCAATTCATCATCACTCATGAAGCACTACCAAATAAAAAAATCAGCATTAGTCCCACAGAATTTAAGCCCGAATTGCCAGGACTCTTGGTCTAGATGTAGAATAGTAGTCCATAGTTGCTGAAATTAAAATAAAGAAATAATGATTATAATTGAGAATCGGACTTCGGTGCATTGATTCATAGTCACTTACCTTAGCATCTGCTCTACCTGAATTGGTATGAGCTTAGTGATTTGTGAAAGAACAAGCTAAATACCGTCGTATCTGAATAAAGGTTGAACAAAGGCTGTGTTGAAGTTGAATAGGCTATGGAAGTGCTTTGTTACGAATGCATGGATTAGCTGTCAAAACATCATTGTTTTGTTTACAGTTCAGTGCTCCTCGGTTCGGTTTTCGGAAAACATCGCTGCAGTCAGAGAAAATGAACAGAAATACAGGTAAATATTCAAAATTAAAATACCACGGTGTGGATAACAAGTATCTATTTTTAATAACCCTCATCTCTATCGTGCCTCAACGTTGGGTCGACGGAAACGTCTTAATGTGGCCAGACAGAAATGCCGCGACGCTCATCAAAGACCGGTCGTCAGCCCCGTCCTCAAAATGGTACCAAATTTCCTGCACACTGAAACGAAAGTTCTTCAAGACGTTCGCAGAAGTGGAAGCTAAGGCGGCGGAAATGTCTGGTCACACTGATTCGAACTCCACGCAACCACTCCCTGTTTAAAAAAACGTCGTATCAAAGGAGCTGCGAAACGAATCTCGGAAGCCAACTTCAATGAAATGATGATCAACCCAGGTACTGACCTGACAATTATTTCCGAATTAAATCGAGTACAGCAATAACTTTCAACAGAGCCATCCGCATCATTGTATGTATATAGAGAAGGCGGATAATCTTCTATTGAGTATCATATTCAGCATGCGATGATAAGCTGAACAAAAGATACTTTGTAAACTCAACAAGCTAGCTTTCATCCAAACGTTCAGCTTCCGGCTTATTCAGCTATTGGCACCATTGACCAACCATTGTTCAGCTTTGATTCTCACTGTTCAGCCACCATTGTTACTTGGGTTGGTGATCTAATGGCTACCACTGCAGTAGGTTCTGGATTCAATATTTAGTCTTCCATCTCTCTTTTACATTGTATCATTTTATATCACGTTTTTCTATCTATTAATGGCCATTGTAGTTATAAGGATGTAGAGGTGCTCAGACTGAAGCATATCGCGGGCTTAATTGAGGCTATTCAACCGTGGCGGTCGCCGGTACGGTACCAGCGACCGCCACGGTACAACCTAGAGCGACTAAAACAACTGGATGTCGCCGCTTGACGAGGGCAAGCTCGATGAGGCCCCTCTAGAGGACTGCTGGAGTACAGTGAAAGCAGCCATCAACGACGCTGCTGAGTGCACTATCGGGTACGTGGATCGGAATCGACGGAATGAATGCAGACGAAGACGAAGAGTGCAGAACGGTTTTGGAGGAAAAGAACGTAGCAAGGCCGGTAATGCTGCAGCAAGGGACTCGACAGAACGTGGAACCTTACAAACAGAAGCGGAAACAGCAGACCCGTTTCTTTCGGGAGAAAAAGCGCCACCTGGAAGAAGCAGAGTGCGAAGAAATGGAACTGCTGTGCCGTTCCCAAGAAACACGGAAGTTCTACCAGAAGCTCATCGCATCTCGCAACGGCTTCAAGCCGCGAGCCGAAATGTGCAGGGATAAGGACGCCTCTTGACGAACGGACGTGAAGTTATCGAAAGGTGGAAGCAGCACTTCGATCAGCACCTGAATGGCGTCGAGGATGTAAGCACGGGCGACCACGGCAAAGGGGAAACGACGACGCCAGTGCAGCAGAGAACGGCAATGAACCAACTCCCACGTTGAGGGAAGTTAAGGATGCCATTCATCAGCTCAAAACCAACACAGCAGCTGGTAAGGATGGTATCGTAGCTGAACTCATCAAGAGGGGCCCAGAAAAGTTGGCCACCTGTCTGCATCGGCTGACAGTCAGGGTCTGGTACCGGAGGAGTGGAAGGAAGGGGTAATCTGCCCCATTCACAAGAAAGGTGACCATTTGGAATGTGAGAACTTCAGGGCAATCACTATTTTGAATGCTGCCTACAAAGTGCTATCCCAGATCATCTTCCGTCGTCTGTCACCTAAAACGAATGAGTTCGTGGGAAGTTATCAAGCCGGCTTCATCGACGGCCGGTCGACAACGGACCAGATCTTTACCGTACGGCAAATCCTCCAGAAATGCCGTGAATACCAGGTCCCAACGCATCATCTGTTCATCGACTTAAAAGTGGCATACGACAGTATCGACCGCGCAGAGCTATGGAAAATCATGGACGAAAACGGCTTTCCTGGGAAGCTGACTAGGCTGATTGAAGCAACGATGGACGGTGTTCAAAACTGCGTAAGGGTTTCGGGTGAACTATCCAGTTCATTCGAATCTCGCCGGGGACTGCGACAAGGTGACGGACTCTCATGCCTACTCTTCAACATTGATCTGGAAGGTGTGATGCGACGAGCCGGGCTCAACAGCCGCGAAACGATATTCACAAAACCCGGACAATTTGTGTGCTTTGCGGACGACATGGACATTATTGCCAGAACATTTGGAACGGTGTCAGAGCTGTACACCCGCCTGAAACGCGATGCAGCAAAGGTCGGACTGGTGGTGAATGCCTCAAAAACAAAGTACATGCTGGTAGGCGGAACCGAACACGACCGGATTCGTCTGGGTAGTAATGTTACGATAGACGGGGATACTTTCGAGGTGGTGGAGGAATTCGTCTACCTCGGATCGTTATTGACGGCTGACAACTACGTTAGTCGTGAAATTCGGAAGCGCATCATCAGCGGAAGTCGGGCCTACTACGGGCTCCAGAAGAAACTGCGGTCGAAAAAGATTCACCCACGCATCAAATGTAAACGATAATGAGACCGGTGCACCGCGGTGGTCCTCTACGGCCACGAGATATGGACCTTGCTCGAGGAGGACCTGCAAGCACTCGGAGTTTTCGAGCAAAGCGTGCTCAGGACGATCTTCGGCGGTGTGCAGGTGAACGGTGTGTGGCGGAGAAGGATGAACCACGAGCTCGCTGCACTTTACGGCGAACCCAGCATCCAGAAGGTGGCCAAAGCCGGAAGGATACGGTGGGCAGGGCATGTTGCAAGAATGCCGGACAACAACCCTGCAAAGCTGGTGTTTGCAACTGATCCGGTTGGCACAAGAAGGCATGGAGCGCAGAGAGCACGATGGGTGGACCAGGTGGAGCGTGACTTGGCGAGCCCGAATCTTGTGGAGTGCTATTGTTTATTATGTGTTATCCTAATTGTGATGTTTTACAAATGAATGTATGTATGTATGGCATTACTGCTCAATTTTGATGTATAGCTGTGCGTCCGTACACTGAATAACCTGGAAATATAGCCAAGATACTCAACCACACTTGTTATTTCTTTTAGAATAACCTATCCACCCACCAAATCATATCCAAAATCTTCTCACATAATATTAACCAACATACCGGACCCTCCCATAGCCGTACATGCATGGGAAATAGTTACATCCATAATGACCGCTAGTAGGTAAGTACCGGTTCACCTTCTGCTCCCCCCGGTCCCAACGACTCTAACGAGAGCCACCCAGAACCCAGAGAAATGCGCCAAAGCTGCCCAGTTCGAGGAAACCACCGCCACTTCCAGTTGCAAACCACACCAAAACAAAAGCCACACGTGATCGGTCAAAAAAACACAACGCAACGCAACGGTGAGAACATCCGCCAAACAGGTTATTCCATACAACACAACGTGTTACGTGTTGCAAGTAGGTAGGCCGGGGTTCAGCTGGTGGCGTTCTACCTTTGTATCTAGTGGGTGAGTCATACTCGGGTGAGGGCTCGGTTCGACCATCAGCATCGGCGATCATGAACGATGATGGCTGTGGGAAAAAATCGAAAATCAAAACAAACAACTACCAGCGCTTGCTAGGTTTGGCTTTTGAAGATAGGGCGCGTCTCAAGAGGAGACGAGTAAGTGCCCTCAGAACATGAGGGCATGGGCGCATGGGGTTTGCGGGGATCAGTCAAAGAAGTTCAATGCCTACTGCGTCCCATGGCAAACGTCAATGGATAAAATAAGCAACATCTTTACCATTAACCATGTGATAATTAGCTAGTTCAAACCATACTACAAGTACTCTGTGGAAACGATCCAAACACCATTAAATCAGATGTAGGTCAAAAAGTCTTATTAGCGTAAGTATATGTTACCGCAGGTGTAATAAGTGACACAGTTCAAAATATTGCATGTATTGCTTTGCTTTTCGAGGTAACACCATTCATTAAATGCGATTTAGTACAACACATTTCGTGGAGGCATTGCGCCTTCGAGATGCGATGGCCAACGCCATTGACCAACTGTCATCAAACAAAACGACAATTTCACGTTGATTCGCAAAAAAAAAAAAAATCAAGCGTTATGAAGTAATCGTCCCATACATTGCGTTGGGAGTGCGCGCCCATCAAAGTGCAACAAATCGCAATAATTCGCTGTTTGTGGGTCCATCATCATTACGTTGCGTCGCGTCGCGTCGGCTAGTGTGCCGAGCCGGGCCGACACAAGGCAACAGGCCAGACAGCCGGAATGTTGATTTCCCACTTCCAGTAATGGAGTGCAAATGAAGCGTGAAAAGTGATTTTCATATAATGCCGAAAAAAACGAAGGAAAATTGACCATTACTGCGCTGCGTATGTGACCCAAAAAAGGGAGCCCTAACTGGAATATCCACTTCTGGGTTTCTCATTTCGGTATACGAATCATAATAATACACCACACAAATATGTGTAATCTATATATATAAAAATGAGTTTGAAGTCCCTTTGAGGCAACAAAACTCAAGAACAGCTGAACCGATCAGGATGACTCTTGCACGGCTCGGTTCGTATTCGTGGTGGCTGTGTTTATATGTACAAAAAGTTACGAAAATCAGCTAGAAAAGTAAGAAAATTGAAAAATAAAATAAAAATTCATGAGCTGGGAAGGAAATCAACATGATCGAAATGAAATCAATCTAGAGTGCGGTGACGTTATGAGCTCATCAGTTGTCAAACCACCACAGATGAGCAAGACAACGTTTGCCGAGACAGCTAGTAATTGATATTTCTAAATTATGAAAAGTGGAAATCATCCCAAAGTTGTTAGGAATCGACCAGATATTTTTTTACCTGTCAATTATGAAAGAATAAAAAACCACGAAGATCATAGCTGGTACAGCTACCCTAACTGAAGTTTTGCTCAGATCGAAGCAATGCTATGGTCTTTTGCATAGCTCTTTCCTAGGTATGTATATGTAATGTAATACCACAGAGGAACAGACGTAACACTTAGAACAAATTTCATTAAAAACATCGTCACGAAAAAGTAATCGCCCAATGCTAAATGCACTGTGTTTGGACGGGCCGCCACTAGATGTCGGTAGTGAGTAAACGTCAAACAGGAGCAAAAACGATACCAGCGCCGTGAGTGGTCAGTCGACCCACTACTGAATATTTGAATCAACCGTTAAAAAGGTGATCGATGGGAAGCGTTGAGCAATGATGGCATTCACCATTTGCAAAAAGTTACATTCACTTGCTACTATCTCAGTTCATAAGTATGCTATCAAAAAACAATGTATGGTTGACTTTTACCCTGTAGTTTTATCTGAAAGTTTGCCGAATATCGTAAGGGTCGCACACGCATGCTTAACTCGTGAGCGAGCTGTGAAAACAACTCTCCACGCCGTGAATGTAATTACATACATACATTACATACATCATCTTGAAGTTTTCCAATAACCTTCAGATGATACCGGCTCGGACAATGACCTGTTAAGAGGCCAGTTAAAGTACTAATATCTTTTTTGGAAAGTTCCAGAATTTTGCGAGTGTTTGCAACGTTTGGCTTTATAAAACGCTTAGACTGCCTCGCAGTTGTGGTGTTCTCCCAAATGGATTTTATTTTCTGCTGTTCCCAAGCTTTAAACTCCATTCTGAGAGAACATCCAGAAATGCTACAAAATGGTTCAGGACCTATGAATTGATGAGACGATCCAAGTCTTGCTAGTATATCGGCTTGCTCGTTTTCTTCAATTCCGCAATGTCCTTACCCATTGGTATTGATACATTAATCCCTAGGCCAGTGACACCTGCACCGACTTGATGATTTAATTTAGAACCATCAGTGTAAAAAACGATCGATCCTGGTTGTAGCTGTGGGCCACCATTGTCCCACATATTTCTCCCAGGATTGATCACTTGGAAAGAACGCTGAAAATTGTATCGTCTGCTCATCCAATCACCATTGCTTGTGACTAGCGCGTTGATACTAATTGTTTTTTGAATACTGAGGTGTCCTCTCAGGTCACCTTCAAAGAGGTTTTTAGATCTTTTTAGTTTCAAAAGACTCTTTGCAGCTTCTAATTGAACAAAGTGATGCAATGGAAGTAGGTATAGTAAAGTGTCTAGCGCTTTAGATGGAGTACTTCGCATTGCACCAGTAATTGAAAGAGTAGCTACCCTTTGAAGTTTTTCCAGCTTCTTTTGAGCTAACCTTTCATTAGTTTTCGGCCACCAGTTACCTTAACTGAAGTTTTCCTCAGGTCGAAGCAATGTTATGGTCTTTTGCAATATATAGATCTTTCATAGGTACAGTAGACGTTCGATAACTGCAACATGTTTACGTTTCACTTAGCGAACAAAATTCGGTAACTGCAACGTCAGTTAGGCGTCAACAACCCATCAATTGACGTTAAATGAACGAAAAATTCATCCGACTGTTCATTTGGGCTAACATGGCGCACCATTTTGATGGATGGCGGTGCGATAACTGCAAAATTGTTGCACTTACCGGACTTGCAGTTAAAAAGCATTGCAGTTAAAAAAAAGCATTTGCACCGACCGAACGTCTACTGTATATGTAATGTAATACAGGATTGTTGGAGTAAATCGGTAACGCAGTGTGCTGATGACCTCCTTGGAAACCAAAGGTTTCCTTAGCAACCTAAGTTTTATGTAATAAACAACGCAGTTAGTTTTTTCATTCCTGTTCAAGTTCTCCATCAAGCTAGTTGTAAATAAATTAGTCTACTTTGCTGTTCCGGTTCTTTTCTAACCTTCAAGAAGGATTTAAACGGCTACGCAGTTTTCTATACGGAAAACGAGGCTTATTATTTGCCCGACGTTTCCACACTGGGGTTTTGTGTCATCTTCAGGGGTACCAAATAATAATTGTTCGTTATAATGGAACACTGAAATAACTAAAACGGTCGCTATGGTATGAACAAATAGCGCCACCGTAGCCTTGTGTTTGACATAATTCCACTACTATCACAGTGTCAATGCCTGTATACGGTGGCGCCTTTGTTTACATATCGCGAATCCTAGAAAAGTTTGCTTCATTGATCTATTAGTTACCTCTGAGGATGACACAAAACCCCAGTATCGAAACGTAGGGCAAATAATGAACCACGTTTATTTCGTATTGAAGATTTCGTAGCCGATTAAATATTGTAGTTAACTCCTCAGTTGATCTACCAAGATATGTTTTTAACCATAGTAGGATGACCCAGACAGGCTTGCTAAACGAAAACTGCACACTGCGCTATCGTGGTGCGCCTAGCCTAACACCGATGAGCTTTTACAAGTTTAAAATTTTACAAAGTAAGTAGTGATATCTAAAAGATAAATAGCTGAGAATTCTATTTATGATTCAAAAGATCGTTGCTTATTCCCATGACAAATAATAATCAGGTGATTATAATACAATGAGTCATTTTGAACGAACTTCCAAATGACTCACAGTGAGAATATCATTATTCGTATTACCTGTATAAATAATATTCCAGTTTGACCGTTTGCGAAGCCATATGTCATTTTAATTCGAATACGGTAGAAGCTATCAACTATAATGATTGTTTTGATCGCATTCCTGTCAAGAATCGGCTAAACATCATATAAGCTGTACAAGTACAATAGGAAAAACCGTTTCGTCTAAACGAACTCAAACAGTACTTAACTAACCCAATTACCGGTTGATGATCAAAGAGATAAATGCCAAACAAAGAACAGAGTGGCTCCTGCAACAAGTGCAGTATGTGAGTTCCCCATAACTATTTATAATACGTATGGAACTCTTATTTCAGTAACCGACCGACATCATCATCATCGTCATCAACATTCTAAAATCTCCATTGTTATAAACATTCCAATTTGAACATCCGTTCGTACGGCGTATGCGGTACAAACGTACCAGCATGCTTGAAGGTAATCCATCAGACTGGTACACATTATTTAAGGTGATCGAAATAAGAAGAAGAAGAATGTACGATTTATGTTAGTTACGATATTTCCCATACAAGCCACCCTACAAAGTTTACATGCAAGTTTACTTACTAACATAAAAATTAAAATCTGTCAAATTTGATTTTGTAAAACGAAATATTTAGATTTTTCGGCAAAAACTGTCCCTTGTTAATTTTTTTTTCTAAAAAATTATCCAATGCATGGGGTGGGACACTCATTAATATTGGCATTAATATCGATTAATATTATATTAGTTCAAGTAATATCTAGTAATATCGATGCTGTACATCAAGGTGGCTGTGATTTTTTTTTGTACACAAAGACTACTGACATATGAAGGTGACTGAAGTGGATTATGCAGTGCAATACGGTAAGTTTTCATTTTTGAATATCTAAAATTAACTTATGGTCATGTTTTATTTTAAATTTCAGACTAATCTATTTCTATCCAGGCGGCGCAAGCCAACGGCAAGGATTTAAGACGACCGATACCATTTCCGCCTCTGAAAAGCCTATCTAATCGATTAGTGAGAGCCACGTTTTCCGTTGACTTCATCCCGGCCAGCCAGAGGACAGGGGTCAACTTAACCTTACGGAATGCGGTGCATATCAACTGCAATGGATTAGCAGTGACTACCGGTGACCCGTTAACTCACCATACTAACCTACTTTGGCATAAAATTTTCATATTTAATACTAATTGAAATAAATGTTCACAACTTCGTTAAAATTTAATTCGTTTTTATTGAGCAAGAAAAATGATTATCTAATAATATAATCTTTTTGATAAGTGACATTATCTGAAATACACCTTACTTAGCTTGATGAATTTTTGGATTTCTTTTTTCGGGCTGGCCAGGGTTAGGTCTTCTGCCCATGAGGCCCCCACAAAACGATCCCAAGCTGAATATCGTCTCGGTCGCCGACCAAAACCGTCACCCTTCTGTGAAACTGAATTCATTCGTGGTTTGGGTCCCATTTTGTAATAGCATGTAATGGAGATCCTTAAACTTCAAGACTCATCGAAATAACGCTAATCAAAAAGGATCTGAAGGATCTGCCCCACATCAAATAGGTGTATCTGGGACCAGAAGAAATGAAATCGTAAAAATCATTGTATACTGCACAGGGTTCAAATGACTAAATTATGTTGGTGGTATTTTGACAGCTGCAAACAACAACCACATATCAATGAGTACTTGATAATATCATTAATATCTGCATTAATATTAATAATATTCGTAATACGAAATCGAGTGTCCCACCCCATGATCCAATGTTCAGTTTATACGCACAAAAAGTTGGAAGTTTGGCGGGATACGTTGAGAGTGAGCTGTGATTAGTGAGAAGTGAGCAGTGAATATTGAAGAGTGTAAAGTGAGGGCCGTAGAGCAGAGAGATGTGTGAACAATTCGGGATGAGGAGTGAGTAATGAGAAGTAAGTAGAAAGGACTGAGCGGTAAAAAGTAAGTAATGTAAAGTGAGGAATAAAAAGTAAGCTGTGAAGAATGAACAGTAAGGAACGCGAAGCAATGGGAAATGAGAAAGGAGCAAGGATTGAGCAATGAAGAGTGAGAAGTGAAAAATTAGCAATGAAGAGTGAGAAGTGAACAGTAAGGAGTAGGCAGTGAAGAAAAGAGTAGTGAGGAATAAAGAGTGAGTAATGATCCCAAGTAAGGCATGGTACACAAATTACGTAACGCTAAAATCAGCGATTTCAGACTCCCCCCTCCCCCATGTAACGCTTTTTGTATGAAAACCAAAAATATTTTGTATGGCTCGTAACGCTATCTAGACTCCCCCCCCCCCTCCCCCTATAGCGTTACGTAATTTGTGTACGATGCCTAACATTTCAAGTTTTATATTGCTCTATTAGCGATTTTCATGACAAATTTCATAAATCTGCTAATAAAGCCAACTATTCCATAACAACCTTCTGACAATCGCTATAAGAACGCCTTCCAACCAAGTGGACCACACTTATTGAGGTTTTCAAAGAAACATCAAGAGCAACAATAAATCGGTAACAAAATCAACTTTTCGTTCATTTTTGTTCGAACAATTTCGACAGCCAGTATTCATGCAACTGTGCAAGAAAAGGTAAACTAATTATCTTTCGCATCGAAACTATAATGGAATCAGTTACAGCAATAAATACAAGTACATATCTGAAATTATTTGAAACTCTGTAGCGATTTCCGTAGCAATGAAGTGTGTGCGAAGTGAATTTTATCGCGAAATTGGTGATTAGGAGCAACAAACCAGCGCGCCCGTAAAATAGTTGATTTCTTACAAAAAACTTTATTTCGAGAAAAAAGTGGAATTGTTTTTATTAACCTGATCTCCCTTTAAAAGCTTTCCCAATTATGTCTTTATCCAGTTTGCAGTAGTTATGCATCCATTACTCAAGGTACGTATTGTTTTGATAAATTTAGTGATACCGTGCTGGGGAAAAAAATCCAAATTTCAATATGGCAGCAGCAACTTTTCCGACAAAAGAGCGATTGACGGATAAATCTATCTAATCTTCGTCAAAGCCACTATAAGTGTAATTGTTTGCTTCATCACCATATAAAGCTAGTAATGAACCCATCCATGGTTTGCACTACTCTTTATGAGATGGCGCTCAGATCGACCATGAACAGCACTTCACTATGGTCGGTCATGAATGGACATAATTCTCGATTATGAATATCTGAACTAATTTGAATTTATCATATTTTATTGAAAGGACATTTGTTTAAATACAATTTTGAAAAAAGAGCACTATGAGTCAACGAATATTCCAACATCTGATACATTTGTGCCATGGTTAAGGTTGACTACAGTTCTGGCCATCTAATATGACATAGTGCATCTACTGGCATAATATCCACACAGTGAATACTCTAGAAAGGTTAATTTTATAGAGTTCTTGACAACCGCAATAAAACCTTTTATAAATCAAACAGGTTGCTTCATAGATAAGTTGTATGAAATGTTTTTACGTGCTTTATAGGACGCTTCTAGTATTTAATAAAGCTTGTACTGATGGCATTATCAACGACCGTTATAAATCTCTAATATAACTAAATCAATCCTATCTGCTCTGAAAATGTTACTTGGGATGAGTGAGGAATGAGGAGTGATTGAAGGTGAGAAATGAGAAGAGAGAAGTGGGAAGTATGTAGTGTGGAGTGAACAGTGAAAAGTGAGAACTGCGCAGTGAGGACTGAGCAATAAGGAGTGTGGATCGATGAGAAGTTAGCAGTGTGGAGTGATCAGCGAAAAGTGAGAAGTGAACTGTTAGGAATGGGCAGTGAAAAGTGAGGTGTGAGGAGTGAGAAGTAAGGAATAAAGAAAAAAGCAATCAACAGTGAGGGATGAGGATTGAGGAGTGAGTGCAGATATGAGAATTGGAAAGAGAATGCATATAAAAGTTAGTCTGTAGCGAAGAGTGTTAATCAGTAACGTGTGAGACGTTAGGAATCAGGAGAAGTAAGTAGCAAACAGTGAGGAATGAAAAAAAAATAATAAAAAAAACGAGGAGTGCGAAGCATTGAGAAGTGAAAAGTGAGAAGTTCATGAGTTGCCACGTGTACGTACACGCACTGAAAAAAAAAACTTTGAAATATTATGTGTTTTGTAAGTTTAGATTCAGATTCATGTGTGTTTGAATTTGACATGGATTTGAAAATGCCACCAATAATCGGTTTTCGACATCTACTCGTCGAGCCTGTTCCAAAAATACTCATTACATGGGTTTCTTTCCATGGATTTTCCAAAAATCTGATTTCGAAATGGCGTCAGACATCGTTTTTCGACACCTACTTTTGAAATCCATCCAAAAACATCCATATTGACTTTTGAAAACATTTAAGCACTGCGATGGAATGGCACGTTTCACCCCGCTCTCCCTCATGCCCAAAATATTCTCCAGAAATCCTAACAATACTTAATGAATTCCAAAATTCTCCGGGAATTCCAAGAATCACTGTGTGATTTTTTTACATTTCCCCGGATATCCTGATGTCATCTGTGAAATTCAACACGGGACAGATTATGCCGCGAAAATCCAGAAAATTGCTAGATTTATCGGCATTACAGTCATACCAGAGTTTTTCTTCAAAAAATTAAGGTAAATTGAATATTAAAGTTTAAACATGACAACTTTCAGTATGCAATCTACGAATTACTCCGTTACCACGCAACGCAACCCAACGCAAAAAAATTTAGGTAAATTGAATGTTTTGAAAGTTTTTGTTTATACTTCGAAGTAAAATGCCAACTCAAACGCTATCCTAACGCTAACGCAATCTGGTCTTATTGTCGTTATCTTAACAATTCAGTAACAAATTTTGAAAACGACGTATAATCAATGCTACACTATTGATTATACAGGGGATGGTCAAAATGTTTGGGATAGGCAACTTTTTTTCTTTCACAAAAAAAATCAACATGCTATAACTTTTCCTAGAAAGCATCAAAAAATCTCAAATTTTGACTGTTTATCAACCTGTTATATGTGCATCACTGGTACAAATTTGTGCTCGATTGATTAAACTTTCGCAAAGTTATAACCGTTCGGGTGAAACACTATTTTTTAGACAACTCATTTTTGAGCTGTCATATCTCGGAAACCAGTAAACCGAATTGAATGAAATTTTGAACGTACACGAACAATATACAGATGCTTCACAAACTATTAAAACATAGATAGTTTTTGAACGTTGAAAAAAGTTATCATGGATTGACATTTTTTGGATTTTTCTCGAAAAAAGGTAATTTTTTTACGTCAATGTCAATAAATTTTAGTGTTGATGTCCAAAGATTTTCCACTTCTGTTCTCAAGTTATCTCTAATCAGATATATTAGAGCCTATTTAGATTAAAGAAAGAACACATTTAGCAATTTTTGTATGGTATTGTAAATTTGACCTATTTTCCTCTATATGGGTAAAAATTTCAACCCGGTATAACTTATTTCGTCGTGAGAAAATATTACATTTTATAACGTTGTATTAAGTATCAATATATTGTTCATAAACGTTAAAAAGTTCATTCAATTCGGTTTACTGGTTTCCGAGATATGACAGCTCAAAAATGAGTTGTCTTAAAAATAGTGTTTTACCCGAACGGTTCTAACTTCGCGAAAAATTATTCAATCGAGCCCAATTTTGTACCAATCATGCACATATAACAGGTTGATAAACAGTCAAAATTTGAGATTTTTTGATGCACTCTATGAAAAGTTACAGCATGTTGAATTTTTTTGTGAAAGAAAAAAAGTTGCCTATCCCAAGCATTTTGGCCACCCCCTGTACGTCGTTTTCAAAATTTGTTACTGAATTGTTCGTAAAGAAGGGAACAATACTGAAACTTAAATCGCGTTTTTCTCAGTTTGCTGTTTCAGAACATCTATGTTGTGGATTTGCTTCAAAGATGAATTATGCCGCATCTTTGAAGCAAATCCAATAAATTTCTAAAAGTAAGGGTTTTATTTAGTTCCCGTCTAGCAAAATACTAATCATAATCGGTTTTATTCTTGCACCTCGTCTAATGTCTCATGGCCAATGTGGTATCGATTACCCACCCATACTATGTACAACAATATTGTGAAAAAACTATAATTTTCCTGAAATAATAAGGTTGATGTTTCCGTCTAGTCCACGTCTATTCCGGGAACAACCTCAATTCAACTCCCAGCACATCTTCTACACTCTGGCACATAGGATGGTCAAACATTATTATTTGAATGTAGGTGTCGATCAAATTCGTCGTCCAAATCAAATAATGTTCAAAAACGGCTATAGAGGCGTCAGTCATCTAGGCGTTTCGTAAGCCTCGGAGTGTGGGTTCGATTCCCGCTCCAGTCGGAGAAAACTTCTCGTCAAACGGAAAATTCTCCACTGGGCCACTGGGTGTTATGTGTGTTGTTCGTTGTCATATGTTAGTGCTTGTTCAGTCTGTACAACCTCTGGTTGAAGACGGTGTAGTGTATAAAAAAAAGTTGAGCAGATGGCTTTGAAATTAGCTTTGACGGCAGCAAAAATGCACTCACTCCAATGGTAAAACCCATTTGTTTTTTTTTTTTTATTTTTTTTTATCTGTATTAACGAGATTTTTAGCCCTAGGCTAGTTCATCTCGGGACCCACGCTTTACTTCCCTTCCGAAGGAAGAACCCACAGTTTGTGAGTTTGTCGGGAGTGGGATTCGATCCCAGGTCCTCGGCGTGATAGTCAAGTGTTCTAACCATCACACCAGGTCCGCTCCACAAAACCCATTTGTTTCTGTCATCGTGTGCGACACAAATTATATACAAACGTGTTTTGTCTCGTTTTTTTCTCACGTTTGCCATACGACTCCCGCCAGGTGGCAGCACTGCGGCTCCGTCAAGGCCTAATGGGATGGATATAACTTTAGAATTATGACCAATATATTTCAATTGATATTTTTGCCCACCAGACTCTAATACACTATCACAGTGCTACGAAGAAATCTTTCTTTGTGGTTGTGAAATACGATGTTTCGTATGCAGAAAATTTACGCTTGTATCTTCTCTAGCAGAAGACAACTTGTTGCTAACATTTTACCGACGGCAAAAACGAGTGATTTATTTGATTAATTGAACAGCTTTTGCTGCATTTTGCAGCAGTGAAATCCAACTTCGAAGAGCCACATAACTTTTGTGGGGTGTGCATTGAAGGTTGGTTCAACATGTTAACCTGACAAAGTAAAAATTGAACGGTGATGATGAACAATTCGGCTAGCTGCTGCATTGGTGCGGTTACCTTCGTCGTACGCAAAACGAGAAAAAAAATCAACTCGTTAGTAGCCGTGAAATTTTGCGTAATTGTTCGATATACAGTGCTATACCCAAGTAACATTTTCATGACCAATTGGTCTGGTAGACGTTTTTAGAACCGTCATAAATCATACAACTTTTATTTTGGATTTATGATGGCTAAGGGCTTCTTCTAGTCCATTTGACTAAAAAATGTTATTAGGATAGGGGCTAGTTATTGATACCGTGTACCCCCGTTGGTTTGAACGACAACTCATGCAAACCAACAGGGTTCATTTTTTTAATTTGAACTTCTAGTAACCCTGTAGGCATCGTAAAACACGCTGATGGCAACCCTTTTCGCTGTTTTGTTTTGATTCTGCGTTCCGTTTTACCCCGTTCCATGGTCAGAATGACGTTTGAACCATTTTTATTTTGAACGATGTGCATATTAGCGGGGATCAAATTAAAAAGTGTTCAAATTAGATGCGGTTATACCACAGACAAACAGACGTAACACTATTTGAAAATTTGATAGTTGGCCAACTGACCACCCGTGGCGCTCGCATCGTTTTTGCTCGAGTTTGACGTTTGCCCACTACCGCCACCTAGTTGATGGTCGGCCAAACTCAGTCCTTTTAGCATTGGGCGAACATGTTTCCGTGACTATGATTTGATTCGAAAAATGTTCGAAGTGTTACGTCTGTTTGTCTGTGGTTAAACCATCGGGGCTAGACCTAGGGCTAGACAGTAGTTTTGCTTCCATCTGATGAGCCTTGGCAAAGGTAAGTTAGAATTTCTGTAATTATTAACTTTTTTTATCTGATATGATGGGAATTGGCGCATATGACGAAGTAAATGTCTCCCCTAACGATTTGTGAAATAGCAATGGTAAAAACTAAAAATGTCTTTCAGAACAGAGAGTTGTTCTTTTTTTATCGTTCGCCTAATAAATTATTGAGATATATTCATAGGTTTTCCAGTAATTCAACAAAATTCTTAATTTTTATTACCTGTGCTATAATATTGCTGCTTTAGTTGTATATACAGAGATGAGAAAGTAACTAGAAAAAGTAGAAGAAAAGAGACGGACCAGGAATTGAGCCCTGGACCTTCTGGATAAAAATCAGCAGCTGTAGCAACTAGACCACCAGAGCCATAATGATATCGTGCGAAAATTGATCATTCTTGATATAAATAAATTCGTAAGATTAAAATCATCCGTTCTGATATACGTGCACTCCCAGACACGGCAACGTGAACCAACGGGAACTATGCATAGCAACAATAACAACAATAAGAAATGTACACTGAACTATATATACTGCGGTAAAATAGAAAAAAAATCAACGGGGTTGCGGTGGTTTCGACCGCCGCAGTCGTTCCGCAAACGTCAAAAGTGCTCGGTTCACGCTAAAAAGCTCTCACTCACTTGGTTGCCATAAAATTCAAAAATAATGAAAATTGTTTAATTTATGGTTTATGTAATTGCAATTGCTGCCACAACATGTAACTTATTTCTAAACTATATTAGGTGTAGTTTTTGCACTTTAGTATGCAGCTGTACGCCATTAAACATAATTTAGATTCTCAACTATTTATTTTTGTTTCAAGGTTGTGTGCATACTTTTTGAAGTGTGCAGCAGTTTGACGTTTGCGGAACAGGTCTTCTTTGTCTTCTTCACTCCGCCAGGTTGGAAGATTTCTCTGGATAAGCAATAGTCTATTTTATGAGGCTAGTCAAACGACAGGATTACGCGCTCTGATGTTTACGTTTTGAATCATCATCCGGTTGATGATGGTTAATGACTGCGCGCAAGTCAAGCGTAGTTTTTGAAACTGGCTAAAACCATAATTAGAAATTTTTATTTAATTTTTTTTCGCAAGTTAACGAGTGAATCGCAACGAAAAAAATACCTGATTAATTATTGAGATTTGTATTGCTTTTTCGACAGCCTTTGAGCCTATTTTTGCTCAAATATCTCATATCTCCAATTTATCGAACAAGTACCTTTTCAAAAATTACACGATATTCCAGCAAAACAAACGTGCGTGGAATTCTGTCAGTTGACGCCGCTTCTGCGATTAAACGTCTCGTAAATGGCTTATAGATTTCACGTTCTCTAGAACGACCATATTGACAGCTGGGACCACGGTATACAATTTTCACAAGGTAGGCCAGTAACGCGTGTAAACAAGCCACCAGGGTGCGATGACGTCACGTTTTCGATTCCCGCATCTTGTACCAATGTTTAGGGAACTCAAATGCATTGTCAATGGGGGAACCCAATTGATGTTGGCTGCAAACAATCCTATTGGGTGGGAATAGGGATGTCGTATACGTGAAACAAGCAGTTTCAATGTAAGCATGTGTCGTGATTGCTATCGTTACGCATGATTACTTGCACGATAGTACGAAATAGCAGGCTACGCTTTTACTTGCACTCGTTCGATCAGCGATATTAACTACGTCATCACCAAATGTCAACTATCTGGAGTATATCACCTTCAAAATGTTGTACACCGTGGCTGGAACTATCCAGTTCACGGTGTATACATATATGCTTGTTCTCATATTAACATTTGTTTGTTCACGTTTATCAGAATGGTATTTTCGCATGTAGACTTAAGTGGGTCTTCAGTTAGCCTTGAGGATAAGGCTTTGGATCGCCAATCTGGATGGTCCACTGCACGAATTTACGCTGGCCTGCTTACTCCCACACGAAATTTGACGTTTGAGCGGTGCCGACACCGCTCAAACGTCAAATTTCGTGTGAGAGTAAGCAGGCCAGCAAAGTAGCATGCTTTGCTCTATAGATTATTAGTTGAATCTGGATAGATTACACAGCGCAACATTTTTTTGTCTCAAGAGCAAACTTATGTGTCTCTGACAGATTTTGGGCCGCTGAATCCGAATGTGGGCTCAGATTTGCTCCAGCACGTCACTCACCATTTTGAGCTATACTTCAATTTATAGGGTAAAATATGCGATTTTGGGCTTTTTTTACTGCAAGCCATTAAGCATGGAAATATATTTTTAAAGCAATCAAAGGATAAATTGGCCAATTAACATCTAAATTAACGACTCATGCAAAATATTCCGTTTTATCAAATAAAATTTGATAGATTTAAGCGTTTTATATCAGTATGTAAACTTGCATGCAACTTTTGGAGGGTGACTTGTATGGGAAATATCGTACCTTACATAAGGACAGACTTGTTAGAATCCCAAAATGGCCGCCACAATGGCCGACTTTGGCACCTACACTCAGCCAAATAACCTTAAGATTTCCATAAGGCTCAACTTATGAAACGGCCTTTAAATAATTCATAATGATTCGGATGAATTTCATAAGGTCACTCTATGACGTAAAATCGTCTCACAGCGTGGCTTTTATTCATGTTTAGCAACATGGTATTCTCAAGCGTCGGTAGCCGTGTGGATAAAACACGGGCTCGGTGATCCCGACGTTCATGGATCGAATCCAGTCTGCATCATTTTAAGATTTTTTTGTTCTTTTCATAAGTCTATCTTATGAAATTTGTCATAGCAAGCACGATCAATTTTCATAAGGTATTCTTATGTCATCCATAAGGATTAGTTATAGCAAATCTTCATAAGGTATTTTGATGAATTTCGCTAGTTTTTTTCGCTGAGTGTACTCACGATTTTGAGCGCACAAGTCTTTTCGTAAACAAAACCAGCGCATCTGATCTTCTTGTTTTAAGCTTATTATAAGTGAGCAAGAACAGAATATTCAAATTCGCTGTTGTTTGAATCTGGCTTCTTGAGATTTGTGCGTTTGAAGTTCTGATACACTTTTGAAGCGGGATTTCAAGACGTTTGTCCATAAATCGCTCAAAATTGTCAAATTCGATTTGGTAAAATGAAATATTTTGCATGAGCCGTTAATTTAGATGTTAATTGACCAATTTTTCCTTTGATTGGTTAGAAAAATATTTCCAAGCTTAATGGTTTACAGTCAAAAAAGCCCAAAATCGCATATTTTACCCTATAAATTGAGGTATAGCTCAAAATTGTGACGTGCTGGAGCAAATCTGAGCCCGGATTCGGATACAGCGGCCCAAAATCTGTCAGACACATAAGTTTGCTCTTGAGACAGACAAAAAGTTAATGTTTGTTACGCTTTGTTATTAGTTGAATAATCTTAGATTTCGGAACAATGTTTGAGGAAGAAAAAATACAACAACGTCTGGGTATGCTCTGTTTTCGTTTAAATTTCTCCCAAGTTCAATCAAATTTTTCGCAAATTAAACAAATTCCTGTGTCGTTAAAGTAACAAAATCAAACTTACATAATTGCTTTGCAGACACAAAAACAATTAATTTCACGGCAACAACGGAATGAACTATGTCCAACAGGTTCCCAGTAGTGCTAGTATTTCCTGCTTCCCTCTTCTTGCGGCAGTCACCATGGAGTCCAACCGATTTATGACTTCGAACTAATTTACTGTTAAGCTAAATTTTTCCCTTTCGTTCGACTGAGAAAGAAAAAAACCATCGAAATCGGAGATTTTCGCCGCTGCTGTGCTTGCTACAGCAACGCGAATGCAACAAACGAAAACCGATTATAGCCGCAGCAGCAACGATTTTGATTAGCCAATTAAAATTTTGATTTCGGTCATTATTATGTAAATTTTTGCTTTTGCTGCCTAGCTAGGCAATGTGACTTCCACGAAACATTCAATTCAGCTGGAGGTAGGTAATAAGCTCTGGGCGTAGCTCACCTGTTCGATTGGGACATTTCGAATGACGATCGCGTGTCCCAATGTGGCTGGGTAGCACCGATCAAGTGTGATGATCATGGATCAGACCCTACCTTACCTATATAGCGTGTATGTCACATTCGCCATTGCGAGGAGGACGAACCCTAAAGACGCAATTATTGCAATCGAACAACAAACAGCCGCTATAAAGTTGGTGTTGGTAACAACTGGTAGGTAATAATGGGTCTTCAGCGAGCGGAGATTGAGCGCGGACAAGGTTCGACACTTTGCATGCTAAATTGTTGCTTAACAATTTTGTTGGGTGGTTGTTGGTAGCCGCAAACATGTGTTTAGTTGCAAAATCCTCCCCAAACTTGCCACGAGAAGCGAAAGTTTTCGCGTTTTTTATGATCTTTGCTTGGACACATGCAAGACGTGTTCAACTGGCGTTCAGAGGAACGAACGCCTCAGGGGCGTTTGTTGATTGTCGTCATGTTTGAATAATAAAATAAGATAAACAATGGAGGATGTCGCATGTCGCGATGCTGATGGCGACGATTGGTTAATATCAACGGTTCAGATGCAGAAGTCCGAGAGACATGATCGCAGTAGAAGTTGGGGTTTATTGATCTCACATTCGAACGGACTCTGGCCACGTCTAGATGGAACACATTGTCTCATTAGCATCGTGAAGGCTACTCGCTCAATCGACCATGCTAATTGAAAGAAGTTTGGGAATTTGTAAAAAAAAAATGACGCAAAAACTCGAAAAGTTAAATAAAAGAAAATCGCGTTAAGTACTGTTCCTTTGAATTCCACTAAGAATTTGTCGAGTCAAGTACAAGACACTGAAGACGACCTTACAGTTGAGGTCGAAATACGTATCTGTCAAAGGATGCAAATTCTTAGTGGAATTCAAAGGAACAGTACTTAACGCGATTTTCTTTTATTTACAGATATTCCCCTAACAAGCCCAGGTTAATCATCATCGAAAAGTTAATTTCTTCAAAACATTTGAACCTCCCGCAATTATAACCTATTATACAATGATCGCAACAAATGAGCCCATTTATTTGATATTCATTATTTGTGTGTTGTGTGAAAACTCATTCGGGGCCATAGTTGAATCTGTTTTTGACGTAGGAATACAGCTTACGAACTGTTACATCATTAACATAGAAACAGAGCTTGCAGGCGAATTTTATTATGAAATTCAGCCTGCACTCTCTGGAAGCACTACCCGAGCAGAAAAGAATAGCAACTGAATAACATATTAAGGTGTTAATCTTGAATACTATCATGCCTCGATATGCCCTTTGTTGGGTGGACATAAGAGGCAAAATAACAAAAACAAATAACATAATTTTATATGAATAACACCTAGAAAATAACAAGTGATGTTATTTCAATGATGAATGCATACCTAAACTTTGGAGTGCTTTATTTGTTATCCGAAAGGTATTGAATAACAAAACAATAGCATGTTTTGTTATAAAGTTGTGTCTTTGTTCGACAGTTCCATCATGTAGGGTAATTTTCCAATTGTTGCACGGCTAAAAACTCGCCTATTGTTGCACACTCCATGTTATTCTTATGAGGGCCTGTCCATAAACTACGTAGACTCTTAGGGGGGATGGGGGGGGGGGGTCTGGTCAAAGTCTACGCTCCATACATATTTCGAAAATTTTGTATGAACAAAAGTCTACGAGGGGGGAGGGGGGGTCTGAGATGGCCGAAAAAAAGTCTACGTAGTTTATGGACAACGCCTGAGGTGTGCAACAATTGGCGAATTTTTAGCCGTGCAACAATTGGCAAATTACCCTAATAGCAAAACTTGTTATTCAGTTATTTCACGGCTAAATCAACAAATACATCATCAATACCAAACTCTGCTTAAGTACCTTCAATTGATATTGTGATGTTCTCATAACATTTTGTAGAATAATATAATAATAACAATTTTTGCTATTAGAGCACATTTTGTTCTTTGCTTGATATTTGTATGGTATTCCCTTCTGCTCGGGTAATGATAGAAAGGACGTCCCTACACGTAGCTTGAACGCAAGTTCGAGCACTATGCAAGCCACGACAACATGATCACAACAGGAGACCTGAATGCTCAGGTAGACAAGGAGGATCGAAGGCGTCCATGCTGGAGCTTGGTATCCGGTAAAGCATGGAACGATTGAAACAGAAGTAGAAACGCAACAGAAGAGAAATATGCAGCCTGGTGACGTGTGAGGAAATGTATCTACTGTACCGTTGCGTTGGTAGAAAACACGGAAGTTCTGACAAAAGCCCATCTCATTCCGTACACGGAGAAACCAAACTACCTAATTTTTGGGTTGATTTTACTCAAAGCTGAGTATATCGAATAAACTAGTTCCCCAAAATTAGGTTGTTTTCCCTCTTTCTCTCACCGATGTTGTCAAAAACAAACAGAGATGCATCTACCCAACGGGGGTCCTTGAGCCCAATAAGCCAATTTTGGGTAAATGCAGGTTTACTCAAATTTGGGTTGAATGAGGGGGGGTCTTGGGTTGAATTTACCTACTCTTAAGTAAATGTTTTTGCTGGAGGTGAAGGCAATTTACCTAGTGTGAGTTTAATCGATTTACTCAAATTTGGCTTATTGGGCCGAACTATGGGATTGCGTCAAAAGAATTCAATTTTGGGTAGTTTGGCGGCTCCGTGTACCCAACCACCAATCCTTAGCTCCAACCCTATTTTAAATATTCCCCAATTCCTCCAAATTCCCAATTCAATTAGGTATATTTTCATTAATCCAATTAGTTGTAAAAGCTTGAATTTAAGCAGCGAAAAGAAAATTTCATTTCAAAGTTACGTTTTTTTTTGTGTAAGATAAAAGGCAAACAGATTTGCTTAATTTGAAATTTTGTTCGATTTGACAACCCTGTAATTTATAGCGACTCTTGTAGAAATTACATGTTTCTGCTTTGTTTTGAAGCCAATTTAACTGACCACTTTCTTGGCGTCGAAGAGGAATGTAAAAACCATAATATTTAAAAAGTTAAATCAAACAGAGAATGTTGATGCAAATGTTTTACTGATGAGTTCTTCGGGCTCACTTTTGTTGACAAATCAAGCAGATTATTTTATTTTGCAAAACATTTACTGCTTTGCAAATGCTAAAGAAGGAATAATTTTCAAGTTATGCAAAGGTGTTGTAAATAAAAATCATGATTCAAAATTTCCTTTGATTAGTGCATATTTGAAAAGTTGTGGATTTGATTAGTCAGGAGATTCCCTGATTTTTCTGTAAGAATATTTTTTTTCCAATTATAAATAACAATTAACCATAGAAATAACAAGCATGTTGCTTACTAATGAATATATTATTGAAGATAAAAGGCAACTGTTTTTGAAACTACCGTAACATTGTAAATTATGTCAAACCTAACAACCCACATCAAAAGTCCGAAACATGTTACAGTAGACGTTCGGTCGGTGCAAAGGGTTAAACTACTTTTAACTGCAAGTCCGGTTATCTGCAAATTTGTTGCAGTTATCGCACCGCCAAACGTCAAAATGGTGCGCCATGTTAGCCCAAAAGAACAGTCAGATCACGTTCACGGTTATTTTTTTTGTCGTTTCGACAGCTTGTTGACATCTGTCAGTCGTTGCAGTTACCGAATTTCGTTAGCTAAGTGAAACGTAAATATGTTGAAGTTATCGAATGTCTGCTGTATTGCAATAAGATTTCCGATTCAGGAACAACAATACTGGATTGTATAAACAATCAGAAAATGTCATTGCTGCCAGTTTTTGCTGGGAGTTCAGTTTCATGCCGCTATTATGAGAATTGCCTCCTCCCCGTCCGTTACCAAAGCACAGAGATTTGGGGCTAATCACTGGTTCTAAGACAAGCTTGACGCAATTCTCCAACGGTCGAAAGTTGTCCTGGCCATGTCCTTGCGACCGCTGAAGCATTGGAAGGGAAGATTACAGCGTAACAAAAATTAACTTTTGGTCTGTCTCAAGGGCAAACTTATGTGTCTTTTTTTGCTCTGGAGACAAAAAAAAAATGTTGCGCTGTGTTAGAAACCTCTGCCTCCTCTCAGGCCTAGGTGTCACGGGAATTTAGGTGCTGTTAGTGGAAGGGTTAAAACAAAAGGATACGTTTGGTCAACGTTTGGGCACCAACACGATAGACAGGATCAAACTCTGCAAATAATACACAATCCAGTACATTTTTTATTCTTTCACTTAACCTAATTACAGCTCTATTGTCCACTAGGGCACTACGTGAGCGATTCCAATTGACAGCTGCACTTACATTTTGTGCAGCGCCTAGATGTATATTTTATTCTACTTTATCGAACTGAAACTTTCTGCTGCTTTCACATTTCTACTCTATACATGGTAGAAGGATGAGCACAAGGATGATGGATGGCCGTTGTTCCTTTCCAGTCCGATTGAGGGTCCATTATGAGTAGCAGTTCGCCGATGTCCAGGTATCCGGGTCCGTTTAAGCCACGGGGCTCAGAGAAGAGGGTCAGTGCCAGCCGCTCTCGGGGGAAGAGCAACTGACGAAAAATTGCAAGTGCCGGGGCTGGGAATCAAACCCATGACCATCCGCATATGAAGCGAACGTGTGACCAACTACGCCACGGGCCCCGGCTCAGTCCACTACATTTGAGTTGAAACTTATTACTTCAATTTGCGTCACCCAGACATCCAGCAGAAATATCACCAAAAACTTCACGAAAATCACATGCGAAAATGAAGACGAATCTACAAGCTCTAACAACAGTCCACAACAACCAGAGAAGAGAAGGGCATCTCAGAGCAAACCGACCACACGAAAAGTGATAAATTTTAGGCTTGAAAAATCGACTCGATTTATTTTGTTTCTGCCCATTTCATTTCCATCGTGTATAAACGTCAAAACAACTGCATGGCTCAAAGTGTATTGATTACTTTCAGGTGTAATCAAAATTAATGAATAGATGACGTCATATCGATGATTAATTCACTTATTTGTCGAAATTTCGTTTCATTGAGAGCATATCAATTGTTGTTTCAACCACTATTGCAATAATATGGTAGAAGTACTGAAAATGTTTTTTTATTTTTTGCAATTGCAGGCTCGTTTCAACATAATATAATGGTGTTTTATCAATTTTTCTTAATTATCATAATGATATTATACATATTCCCACCACTATTGTATCGCGTACCCTATTTACGGTTTTAAGAGATAAGCAGCTTTGACTGTGTTCCCGAAATACATTCTAGTTAAACACAAACTTTTTACGAATCAGTTTTTGAGTTATCATTCTTTATTATTTGGTGTCGCGACCAACAGCATGAAATATTTATCAATTTCTGACTCCGGAGATGACCTTCTCTTCTCTGCCTCAACACTACGTGATACGTTAAATCGTCGGATTAATCAGTAAGACGAATATGTTGAACCCCGAAGATCAACTTGCAAACACTTTCCGAGGTAAGATTTGCGGAAGCCGTAGCACCACCATCCGACCATCCGTTCCTCAATTTGGCTGCCCATGTTCAAAACAACACGAAGCGAAGAAAACGCGTGCCAGTTTTGGAAACGCAGTCGCTCGCGTGCATAGCTTGCTACGATTTTCGCCTGTACTTTGAGCAATTCTACAGTTATTAACTGAAAGCTTTCTTAAAAAACAAAAACGAGTCTCGGGAGAAATTATTGGGGCAGAGGAAGATCTCAGGAACGATAATGGAAGTGAAGGGATGTACACATGGAAAGTTTAACCATTATGTGGCCGACAGGGTACCCGGGTACCCAGTGTCCATTTAAAAAGCATGGTGTAGAAAAAAGCTAAAAGTTTGTCGGACACATAAGGGTTAAGGTCCCGGCCTGATTCAAGGGTCCGGACGGGCAAAGAGAGATTCTAGAGATCCTGACTAAATGGCAAAAAGCAAACTCTGTAAGGGTAAATAGGAAGCAAGGGTTTCCATCTCAGGAGGTTCTAGATGGTTTCAGGGTACCTGCATGAGTATTCCGTCAGAGTTTAAGGAGGTTTCAGGAGAATTTCAGAGGCAGTCGCAGGGTGTTAAAGTGGTTTTAAGGGTGTTACAGGGAGTTTCGTGCGGTTAAGGGAGGTTTGAGGTAATTTTAGGGAATTCCGAAGAAATTTCGAGGAGTTAAGGGTTGTTTCATGATAGTTTTAAGGAATATTAAGACAAACACACAAACTCACAAAATATGTCGAGATAAAACAGAACAGGGTAATAATCTTGTTAATAAAAAAATAAAGAATCTAAATCTGATCCTATATAGCTTATTAAAATGCTGATGATTAGGCTTTAGGCCACCTTGACACTTCCTATCGCCAGGGATGGAATTGCTCTTATCGTGAATCAACTCGTGAGTGTAAAAACAACAAACGGCTTACTCACGGTACCTCACACCTGCTTGCTTCATGAGTATGAAGCGAAACAAAAACAAAACATTCATGAGTTTTTATTTGCGAAGAAGTGGAGACGCGGGATGTGCATTTTAGCATTGGCGAATCTAACTTTTTCTTTTTTCTTGCTCACTCTCCCAAATAAACACGAGAACGAGAAGGATGGAAAGGGGTGCTACGGCACCTCTTTGCATCCCGCTCTTTCTTATGTTTATCAAGGAGGATGTGTGAGAAAAAAGAAAATGCTAGATTTGCCAATGCATTTTAGTTCAATTGTAATAGCAAATCATGTAATTATCCATCATAAAGTAATGTTTTGTGCTTCATTGTTTCCGAAAAGCAGATATTTCAGCCGGGTAAATGCGTTTTTCATTCAACTGAAAAATGCTCAGAGCGGCTTCGCAAATAAATACGAGTGAGTACCAGCTTTGTTAGCTCGCGAGTGAAGAGCTGCGAATACCTGCCCTTGTTGTTCACGAGTAGCTTTGCTTTGCGTTTGTGTCTGCTCAGCTGCAAGCCTCACTATTTTCCAATCCTGCCTATCACCCACTGAAACGCTAAACACTCTAAGCAACCATGTATGCCCCACTATCCTCTTTAACCTTTATGATACTTTTCCACAGCTACCTTTCTTCACGCTCAAACCCCCCTCAGCCCTCATCCGGACATGACAATCCGGATTATGACCACTTTACAAACCTTATAAAAAACTATGATTCATGGTCGCATGGTCGTTTTGCAATTTTTACCATACCAGACATTCCCTTTTTCTCCCCTTGAAGCTTTCTGAGATCCACTCCCCTCCTCTTTTGACTCGTCTTTTCAAACTCCGCTTTTTAGTTCACTTCTCCTCTGAAACCCTGTGAAAACCCCTTTTGCCACTCTTGAGATTTTTTGTGGCATTTTTTTGTCACCTCTTCTTTGAAATTCCTTTTATCTCTCCGCTATTACATCTTCTTTTGTCACTTTTTTCCTTTATACGCCGCCTTTCAACTCTTCGGCGACTATTGCCAGAGCTGCCGCCGTGATGACATGAAACTTTCAAAAGAATGTCCAAGAAAATTCGCATGAAAATTGTAAGGAAAGCATTCCCGACTAGAAATGTGTATCAAGTTTGTATCAATGGAACACTGACAGCCTGTGAAACCTCCTTGGTCAAACTCTCACTTTCGTCACTTGAAAACAACAACTATCAGGGAAGTAAATTGTGAACAGAATTAAATTCTAGTTCAAATCAACCGATTTTTTAGTTTACCATAGCGACAAACTGTTTATTTTTTTTTAACTGAACTGTTCCATTGTTTAACCCTAAAAGGGATACCTTCATAGCCTCAGTTTCGTCACCTCGCTGAGTGTGTTCCATCAAAGACGAGCTCTGAAAGGCGCCTGGGATCCAATGGACCCCAGGTATCCCTTTTAGGGTTAATAATACAAATATTTTCATTTTTCGAAATTTTTGACAGTTTGTTAGTATGTACAAACAGAGATTTGGTAGTTTCAAAATGAATCATTGGATTGTTTTAAACAACTGCACTTTTGCCATTAATTAAGCCGGAATGTGACGGTGTTGGTGACGGCTGCTCTTGTGGCAAGCGAACGAATAAAAAAACAGACAAAAAGTCGACACCTACCAAAATGCTGCACGTTATGCATCACGGCCAAAACTGCACTTGGAAGTTGGAGTGATGTATTCACTACACCTTCCTCGTTTTGGCTAGAACTTTAACCCTCTAATACCTTTTGATCTAAATATCACTTTTCGTCGACCGTATTCTATAATTAACTTGATGATTTTGTGGTTAATACGGTCGATAAATCAGTACATGATATGAAAAGTTTGGCTTAAAAAAGAAAAGTGTTCTATCCAATAAGATCGAAAAAGCTAATAGAAAGAACACGCCGCGATATAGGCATACCCCTATGAACGGAGTGCGAATTCCGAAAAAGCTACCGATCGATGGAATTTGTGATGAAAACCGAACAATACATAGGCAGTCGGGTGCCTGAAACTTTTGCCAGTCTTGGTAAGGTGGTATGAACTACCAACCAAGCCGATCTGTTTAAAAGCACAGGTCGCACGGCAGAAATTTTACGCATTCGATGTATTCGTTCAATACATGGCCTACTTGCCTAATTTCACCTTCTATAAAATTTTCACACTTGTTCGCTACCTAGCGAATTCTATCATATCTATCATTTCATTATCCACTTTGATCTCTACTCCCTTATACTTATGAAGAGACCGATATAGCCACAAAATCATCAAGTTAATTATAGAATACGGTCGATAAATCAGTACACTTATATATTTTTCCTGGAAGCCAATTTGGGGAACGGATTTTTTTAGATGAAAACATTTTGAGATTTTATGATTATTGTTGAAATATTATTATATTAAATTTTTTTCACAGAAAATTTTATTTTCCGTGTAATTTTAAGGAAAATAATTTTAGAGTGTATTCGATTCCCTTAAACTATTAAACAAGGATAGAATGAAAAATTTAAAATATGTTAAAATATGTTAATTGTAGCGATTCAATACAAAATAAACCAAGACTTTTAAAAGGTGACTAAACATCAATTTTTCAATGATTTTTTAAAAATGTAAATACGCCTCAAAACACCCAAAACCATTTTGAGATATATAGTCCTAAATGTCAGCCAAAAAAATAAAAAAAAAAAAGATTTCCACGAAACAAAAATTACAAAAATGCTTAAACTATACCCCGTCTAAGGGCGGGATTGGGTATTAGAGGGTTAAAGATGTGTGAGTGCTTATAAGCCATGCTTCTGGTCCTCATTATGTAGAAACAAATGCAGTTTCTAACATTATATAGAATGATGACAATTGTTCTGTTTTACCGATTAACTCCAAGTGAGAACAAAGAAATATAGCTTTGGAATAAATAATTTTTCAGTTTGATGTTCAACTATGCGTTCCATTGTTTTAAACAAGCGTCATTTTTCTGCGTGAAACAGGGAAGCGCTTAAGAGACTTGCAACAGAATCGACTATTAGCGAGCAGTATTCTAGACTTGACAAGAAGCTGTATCTTTCCTACCTTATTGGAATTCAAAGTCGCCTTATATCCGATTCCAAGAGTTGCTGGCAATGAACAGCGCAAGCAAAACGGTTTACCAACGTCCATGATGAGTGGGGAAGTAGAGGCCAATTCAGTATCAAAAATCGTTGAAATGATAGGTCACAATTCAGCAGTGTTATTTCTCAAAGAACTTTATATCTGGAGGACTAACAAGAATAGATGAAAGAACCGCAGCAGCTTTAGGAATCCCAGCTGAAATTTCTGGAGGAACGTCACGAGGAGCTCCTGGAGGAATCGCATGAGAAATTATTGGAGGAATCCCTGGATTAAATCCCAGTAGGAATTCCCGGTGGAGTCAGAAGATTCTCAGAAATATTGCCATGAATAAACCCAGCAAGAATTCGTGAAAGAATCGTACGAGAAATTATTAGAAAAATCCCTAAAAGAAATCCTGTTTGAGTCCTAGGACGAATGGTAGAACAACCAGGAGGAATGAATGATCACACCAGAATTCTTGAAGGAAATTTTGGAGAAATTCGTAGAATTCTGGAAGGTATCATACATTAAAGAGGTATTCTGGAGGACTCCATAGCATAGATAGAGTCCCTGATGGAATCGCAAGAGAAATTTCTGGATGAATTTCAGTAAGATTTCCCGAGAGTATTGCTGCAACTATACCAGGAGAAATCCCTAGAGGAATCCCACAAAGTGTTCTTGGAAATATCCCAGTTAGAATTTCTTGAGGGGTCCTAATAGGAATTGCTTGAGGAATCCCGGCTAGAATACATGGAGAAAGACCAATTCCTGGAGAAATCCCATAAGGAATTTCTGGAAGAACCCCTGGATGAATTCTCAGGAGGAAGTCCTGGATAAATTCTTGAAGAAATCTCTGGAAGAATCACCGAAGGTATTTCCGGAGAAATACTAGGAAAATTGCCAGGAAAAATCTCACTAGGAATTTCTAAAGAAATCCCTAAATGAATTTCTAGAGAAATCCTAGTAGGGATTGCTGGAGAAATTTCTGCTATTACTGGTGAAACCCCATCAGGGCATCCTGGAGGAATCCTAAGAGAAGTTCATTGAAGAAATACCTCGATGAACCCATAAAGGGATGCCTTGATAAATCCCTGGAAGAACCGATAGAGTTATTCCTAGAGGATTTCTTGGAGGGGCCCCAGAATGAATCACAGGAGCGAATATTTCGGATAACTATAAAACGGTTCAGAATGTTGTATTTTGAAAAATCACGAAGTTTGAGGCGATGCTTAACGATATTTGTTTATTTTCGCAAAATGGATCCCGGAATCACCGGAATCGGTTTTCCGGGAAATCCGTATTTCGGATCCCAAATGGTCAGAAGTATTTCAGACAACGTAAAAATAGCACAGAATTGTGTATTTCGAAAACCGCGATGTTTGTCCTTTTTCGAAAAATGAACCCTGGAACCACCGGAACCGATACCCGTGAAATCCGCATATTGGTCTCAAAATGGCCAAAAGTATTTCGGATAATACAAAAATAGCTCAGAATGATGCATCTTGAAAAATCACGAAGTTTGAGGTGTCGCATGTTGGAGTTGAAACATATTCTAAAATTGACTCTGGAACCGGTTCCCTGGAACATCCATAAAACTGGTTCCAACGCACTAGTGATCAGGATGGACTTTCAGACATATTTTTCTATCACTCCAATTCGCTTAGGTCTAAAAACAAAATTCAAAAAAAACCAAAAATTCTCAAAAACTCACTTTTTCCAAAATGGCTAATTCCAATGACCCATTTTGATTCCGGAATTATTCCGGAACCAGATAAGGCGTCAATCTCCAAACAACATCCAAATTTTCAACTCGAATGTGAAAACTGTGCTAAAGTACGCCAGTGAAACCTGGTGTGTATCAATGGAGAACACTCATCGGCTGCAGGTCTTCATCAATAGATGCCTGCGGTGTATATAGATCGTGCATGGTGGCCTCAAAATTGAATCTCCAACGTAGAGCTTTATTGTCGATGAGCCGTCAAAAGCCGATAGCGACAGAAATTCGGGAGCGAAAGTGGAGGTGGGTCGGAAACACTCTACGCAGGGGTTGGAACGAAATATGCAAGGACGTGTGAACTGGAACTCAGAAGGACATTATATTAGATGCAGGTCCAAAGGCTCATGGCGACTAAGAAATAAAGGAGTCAATACAAATATAACCTGGCTTCATCTTCATGTCAACATGAAGATCTTTTTCTTCAGTCCTAGGAGCAACTATGAGTGCTCAAGACATAAAACAAGTTAAAACTATAAATCACGTACAGTCTCTTACTAAACTAATTCCTATTTAACAGACTCGTGACTTCGTGGCCATGCGGCTAGTGTCACCAAGCATTTAGTCGCATTGTGCTGAGGAGGGTTCGATTCTCGCCGCAGCTGTTAGGAAAAGTTTTCTGGGACCACTATCCTTTCAAATTATCAAGGCCTTGGGCTGTCGCATTTGCTGATGCAATTTAGCATCAAACTGTTGATGGTGCCTCTAGTGGCCAAGTTGCCAACTAATCGTATGAACCAAAGTTCTAAATGGTATATCTTTTCAAACCCTACAACTTTGACGAAGAAAGTATTGTGCTGTGTCTTAACACACCCGAGGTAATAGGCCACACCCCCAAAAAGCCGAAATCCCATAAGCTCTTAGTCTCCTGTTAAGCGGATTTCTATAGCGCCCCCGACCAGTGATCTTATAAGAGTCTCGACTGTAGCATTGGACAAATCTGGCTGAGACATCGATTTTTGTGAATCGATTTGAATCGGATCAGCAGAATGTATTCACCGATTTAATCGCATACTTTGAATCGATGTTTTCACATCGATTCGATACTATAAAATATTATAAAACTATAAAATGATACGTTTGCTGCTTTTTCATGGTTCAAGTTCATGGTATATTTTATTAGTCCACATTAAACACTTCGCGAATCTGATTCGGAAATGAATATAACGTTGTGACAGCATTTTGAATTGAATGAAAAATCCTGAGATCTTGAGATTCTCAAGAAATCTGAGAAGTATTCCCATATAATACAGGGATAAATTTCCGCAGACTTCTGAGATAAATTCCTCCAGAATTTTTGAAGAGACTCCTTAAGAACTCCGAAAGGAGTTCCTCTTGAATTATGATATAGATTTCTTCAGAATGCTGAAAATACACCAGAATCCTGAGAATTCCTTATGAATTCAATTAAGGAATCCTGAAAGAGATTACTCCATATCTATGAGATGGATTGTCTCAGAGTCGCGAGAGGAGTTCTCCCAGAATCTTGTGATAGATTGTCTCAGAATTCTAAGAGAAACTTTCCCTTCGGATTCTCCCAAAATGTTCCAGAATCCTAAAAGGAATTCCAAGCGTGGTTCTTACACATTCTTGAGATAAATTGTATAAAATACAGGGCGGGATTGCCAAAGAATCCTGAGATATACTCTCACAGAATTCTGGGAGGTAGGATTCCAGAATCTTGAGAAGAATTCCTCCAGAATCCTTTTAAGTATTCTCCCAGAATTCCCAAAATATGCTGGGTGGATTCCATTAGAATGCTGAGAATAATTCTGCCAGAATTCCGAAAGGTATTGCTCAGAATTCTACGAGTGATTCTCCTGCATCTTGAGCGGGATCATAAGAGGGGTAATTCCAGATTCTCAAGAGAAATATATCTAGAAACCTAATTTTTTTTTATCTAAAAATCTGATAAGGGTTCTCCCTGGAAGGGATTAAGAAAACTTCTAGAATGGACTTCCCTAGCATCCTGAGAAGGATTCTGTGGAATTCTGAGATGTATTCTCACTTAAAACAGAAAATAACCGCAGATTCCTGAAAGACATTCCCCTAGAATATTTGAAAGGACTCCCCTAAAATTCCGAAAGGGATTGTCCCAGAATTGGGAGAGTGATTCCTGTAAAATTATTTAAACTATTACACCAGAATCTCAGAAGAATTTTCCCATAAACTTGTCAGGGATTTTCCCTGAATACTAAGAGGGATTCTCCCAGAATCCTGAAAGTGATTTCTGAGAGAAACTCTTTCAGAACACAAAAAAAAAACAGAATTCTACTGGAGAATCCCTGATGTTGAGAATTATTTTTTCTAAACCCTAAGAGGAATCACAAAATCTATGCGAGGGATTCTCCAAAATCCAAATTACTCTAGAGAATTCTGCCCAGAATCTCGTAAGAGATTCTTCAATAATTAATAATTCTGAAAGAAAGTTCCCTAAAATCTTGAAAAATATAGCCCCAGAATCCCAAGGATTTCTCAAGAATCATGAGATAAGTTCCCAAGAATCTTGAGAGAAATTTCCCCAGAATCCTGCCGGGGTTACCCCAAAAAGCCGAATTTTCAGAGAATCTGGGGAAGAGTACTTAGGAAGAGAAATACTTGGTGATATTCCCCCAGAATCTTAAAAGGGTCTCACGCAGAATCCTGAGACGGATTCTAGTGATCCTGTGTGGGATTCCCCCAGCATCCTAAGAAATATTCCCCCCCAATTCTGAGAGGAATTTCGCTACCATTCTGAGAATGCTGAGTAAGATTCTCCAAGAAGTTTGAGAGGAGTTCCTAAAAATTCTGAGAAAGATTTCTTCAGAATTCTGCGTGGGATCCTAAGTGAGGGTCTTCCAGAATCCTTAGAGGAATAAGCCCAGGTCATCCAGGAATTTCTTAGAATTATGAAAGGGATTTAACCCTTGGTAGGGATCCCTGGTAGGGAATACCCCAAAATCTTGGAATGAATTCCCTTAGAATGCAGAGATTCCCTGGAATTCTGATAGGTATTCCCATATAATACTGTTGAGAAAAAATCCTCCAGAATTTTAAAAGGGGCTCTTCCATAATTCTGAGGTTTCTTCTACAATTCTGTAAAAGATTCTTTAAAAATGCTGAAAATTATCACACCAGCATCCTGAGAGACCTTATCCCAGAAAAGAGAGAAAAACTCTACCAATAGGAATTCTATTAAGGATTTCCTTAGAATTCTCTGGGAGAGATTACTCCAATTTTCTGACTTGGATTCTCTTAGAATCTTCATAGGAATTTCTCCAGAATCCTGAGAGATTTCCTCAGATTCCTGAGATGGATTCTCCCAGAATCCTGAAAGAAGCTTTTCCTCGGGAATCTCTCAGAATGCTTAGACGTATATCCCCAGAACACTCAAACGGATTCTTCCAGAATTCTGAGAGGGATTCTCCTAGAATCCTGACAGAAAGTCTCCTGCAGTATTGCATTCTATTAGCATTCCCAGAGATTGCCCCATAACCCTGAAAAGTTTCCTAAGAGGGGAGCTTCCACATTATTAAGAAGCATTCATTTAGAATCCTAAGAGGGATTTTCAACAGAAAAAAATGTTCAGAATCCATTCGGAATCACACTAAAAAAAGAAATTTAATATCGATTTAGTCGATTTCGTGGGCCTTCAACATCGATTCAAAAAAATGATTAATCGGAACAAAAATATTGATGCACACTGGAGTAACAGGGTCCAATTCATGGCCAAAAAGTTTTAACACGTTTTTATGGTGTATTATGTATGTACTGCCGATAAAATTGTGTATTTAGATATTGAGGAAGCATTTTGGATTATAAATAGCCATATTAATCCACTTAAAGGCTAGAAATGATTTCTTATAACCTCTCCAAGGACAACGTTTATTTTTACCCCCAAAAATCGCTTGAAGCGTCGAACATTTTTATTTGACAACAGAGAACTGAAAAATAATTATATTTCCATGAAAAATATTGTTTGTAGACACCTCGTTTCATAGAAATTCTCCTAGAAGTGTGAGAGAAATTCAATTCTTTTATAAGTGTAGATAACGTGTTTATGTCTTCAGCAAAGTTGTAAGGAGTGTCATAATTGGGAAACTTGTTGAACAATTGTTCTATCTTCACAATTTTTGGGAATATGGGCCGTTATTTTTTAACGGTCCCTTAAACTCAGTTTAAATGTTGTACCTTTTTCTATATATTTTGGGAATCACATTTTCATTTTGGGGTAACTTTTATAGTGCCCTGGAAAACACATCAAAACTCAAAAATTAATCATGGATTGAAATTTTAGGAGTTTGAACATGATGATAGAAGCCGTGTGGAATATATCAGTTTGATTTTTTCTATTAAAACATGGTATTTCAACACAACTTTATACATAAAACAACTTTATACATAAAAACACAACATATACATAAGTTCGTGGAGTACTGAGTGAAAAACTCAATGAGTTTAGCTATAAAAAACAATATTTATCTGAAAATATTTTCTTGACGGTGCATCAACATATTATTACATGCTACAAATAGTGAGCTCTTTATTTGAGTTGTTTTTAATTTTTTATAACAAATTTTGAACACAACAGTTCTAGCTACATTAGATTACTACTGCATTGCATACATTTAGGCGTTTATCGGTGTATGGAGATTTCTGCCCAAATTTACTAAATTAATTCCATTTGACACATTTTGTTAAGAGATAGAAGACCAAATTTGTATTCTGCTATGATCTATCTACCGAGAATAAGTGGCCGTCTGGTACTTACTGGTACCCGTTCTTTTGCGATTCACAAAGGATATGCCTTATATTTTATTGTTATTTTATCCAGATCGCGGAATGCTGCAGAATCTGAAAACTTTTTGAATGCTGAAAATGGTTCAAAATTGACAAAAAAAACTGATTTTGAAAACTCTTCTGTAAGAGAGCAAAACAAATGAAACCAGGTGAAGTTTTTTGTTTGAATGATACACCCTGTGATCTGTGTTACATACTCAGTTATTTTTTTTCAAATTGTCAATATTTCGATAATTGAAGTTCTTCCGATGAGTTATGCTGCAAATGAAAAAACAGTAGAGAAAATCGTCAAATTTTGGCGTTTATTCTTAAAAAAATATGCATCCTGTGGTACCTTGTGATATGCACATAATAAATTATTGTATTACTCTATTACGTTTAGCGTGTATGTTTACATTGAGTATCTGTCATATGTGGAGGTGTTGTTATTGTTGTCTTCAATGTGAATCATTGTATGTAATATTGAAGTATCGGTAATAAAGTGTATACAAATAATGAATACAGTTGTTGAACAATCATTACAGAGAAAGATTCTCACACATCCCAAAGTATTTTATTGATTGCCACATGATGAAGCATTACTTCATCCATCTTTAAAAAATATTAGACTCTGGAAGACCCTGAAAAAAAATTTTCGACTTATGGCCAGGAATTTGGCCCATTTACGCCTCTGTGCGATTTTGCGAACATCGATTCAAAATTGCCCAACGCTACTCGACTGTACCTTGCGATCCGCGAATTAGAACAATAGCATGATAATCAGAACTAAAGTCTGATTAGCTGTTGGTAACATGATTTGAATCAAACAACACACAAAGTCTTTGAAACATAACGAGTGACCTTCCTTAAATTATATTTCATTACCTTTTTACGATATCCCAAACTCAGCTCAATCAACCGTCGAATCATTGTTCTTTTTTTTGTACACAAAATAGGTTCGTTTTCTGTTTCCACCGCCACCAGCACATTTCCAAACGCCAAATCGTTAATTTGTACCAAATCAATCTACTCGAAAGAAAAACTTCTTACAACAAGCTATAACTAATGAGAAACTTTAATCCATTGCAGCACCTCATCGCAACCTCATCGGAATGAATGCTACTGCACCGAAGAATCGGTTTTTAGCAAAGAAACCGAATCCACGCGCCAAAACCCATTAGTGTTAAACTTAAGAGCCCAGACCAGAAGGCAACATAATGCATCGTCGTGAAACCAAGCAGCGAAGAAATAGAGCAAAGTTACCCGCATTACTAGTGAGTGAGCATCCGCGAACCCGCGCCGCGGTCGCGTCGCGGTCTGCGTAGTGTAGTGTAGTGAGTCGAGTGAAGCCAAGTGCGCGAAACCTCCCAAAGGCCAAATCTCGTTTCACCGCGTAGAAAAAGGCAGGTGATGAAGAAATTCATCACAACCAAATTGCACGCGGTTGTTTCGGTTTCGGTTCAAGAGCAAACCGTGGAAGTGGAAAACGACAACGGCGACGAAGAAGAACAAGCAGAAGAAGAAACCGCGAAAAAGTTCGTTGATGGCGTAGTGGATCTACAATCAGTAGCGTCACCATTTGGATCATCACCGCTGTCGTCGTCGTCGTCGTCGCAGTCGTCGGTCATGACATTGAATTCACCCACCAGTAAGCACCACAGAAGCCTGAAGAATAGCATTAGTGGTGACGGCGGCACTAGTGGCGGTAATAATAATAGCATTACGACCGGAATGATGACAGTAGTGGAGGTTCCGCCTGGTGGTTCACCTCAATTGGTGCATCAGCAGCAGAAGCAGCATGCCATGATGGGGCAACCGATTAGTGGTGGCGGCGGAAGTACGACGACGACAACGACAATCGCTCCGACGGCTGCGCAAGTCAAGATGAGCGGCTATCTCAAGAAAAAAAGAAATGTAAGTAGGCGCCTTTTATCTACTCTCTTTGGATAGGTACCTAGTTGTTTCACGTGGGATCTGTTTTGGAAGATTTTTTTTATTGCTGTTCGAAATGGGGTGGATGTCGGTTTTTAGCAAAAGACTAACAGCAGTAACGGGGATCTGCCTACCCCACCTAGTTCTCAGCCATTAGATCTTCAAACATTCGCTCAATTAGACGTTGATGAAGCTTGTAAAATTGTGTTGTAAACCTTGTTTTATAACATGATTGCATTATTGCAATGGTAAGGAAAAAGAAAAGACGCACTTTCTAGGAACTGGGGTCAAGTAGCCAAAGTTGACGGAAATAGAATACAATGTTGTTTTTGATCGGAATTCCTAGCCCTAGGCTAGAGTTCTCTCAAAGATTGTACCAGAAATTCTTTCAGCCAGCGTTTTTTTTCAGAAAATATTTCGGTGGCTCTTTCACAAACTCCTTCAGAGATTTTCTCTGTAATATTCGCAGGAATGTCTCGAGGGGATCGAAGTAGGCAGTAGTGACGAACGGAAGTGTTTTTTTTGTTCGTATTTTAAGATTTCGCTGATAATTCGGCGGGGGTTACGCCTCGTGAGTGAAACTGTTTTTTTTTATTACGAATCAGCCGCTTAAAAGCTTGATTTAAAAAATCGCGTGTGTTTGACCAGCACCGATAGCTATGGAAATTAAGCGAAGCGTTGTGTAATTCTATTGGAAGGAATTCCTACCTGTGAGAATCTTTCTCTGTAATGATTATTCAACAACTGTACATATTCATTATTTGTATACACTTTATTACCGATACTTCAATAGTACATACAATGAATCACACTACAGACAACAATAACAACATCTCCACATATGACAGATACTCAATGTAAACATACACGCTAAACGTAATAGAGTAATACAATAATTTATTATGTGCATACCACAAGGTACCACATCTCGTTTTTTCTCCAGATTCGCAGCAAGGTCACTCCACGTTGTTTTCGCTTATAGTCTCCTCAGTTTATGAACGTCTCGCTGCAGTCTCACATCAGAATTAGTAGTACAGTCATCCATTTGGTCATCCATCTCTGCTCGGCATTTTGGTAAATTACTTGGCCGTTACTTATGGTTGTACCTAAAAAGAAATATTATTTTGACCCAAATATTTTCCCAAATCCCAAAATAATTTTAATACTGAGTGTCAAGCTAAATATTACATTTGCTGATGAATTAATTGAATTGCTCTTGGAATTGCTTTCTTCTTCTCCAATGTTTTCAATGACAGCTAGCATGCAAACATTGTATACTGCCCACTGATTTTTTTTTTTTTTTTTGACATGTCCCTTCATAGAAGAAACTCATACAAAAGGTATGGATATTCAGATTATTATTCAGACATTTTTTTTTAACTAACATGTCGGAACACTGCACAAATGTTACAGTGGAAAAATTATCAATATCCATTAATTCGTTTTCGATCTAAAGTGTCCAAGTGTCATACAAACACTATTTCATTTTATGTTTTTTTAGCGAGCTTCGCTGAAACTCGTTTCTTGTTCAGAATATATTCAGAAGTTTGGCTTTACAGATTTTGATTTCTAAATATCGAAGGGATTGATACTTTTTTAAGTCAAATCACGATTTCGAAAAACGTCACTTGTCCAAAGCAATATTTGTAATACTAGTTTTAGCTAAATAGTAATTTGAAAACTTGAAAACATCCAGTTTTTGAATTATATTTAATACATATTGTTCACAAAACTCACACCCGCACTAGCTGTTTGAAAGTATAGTAGAATATTAATATTCATTCTTTGTTTTGTTTTTCATGTAGTAATCTTATAATTATCTCAAATTCTTAACACATACATCATAGTCGCAGTACCAAATCGAAGTCACGCATTTAAGCACATGCAAAGTTGCAGTTGTGACGTAAATTTGAACCGGTTGCTGGTATTTAATTTTCGCACCGCCAGTGACTTCGGCTTCCAACCGAAAACGTAATGATAGTAGCCAATTATTATATACAAAGCAAGTTTCTCCAGATAACAAAATAAATCGATCATCTATATCGATTTACCTATACAACGTTTTTAGGAATCATGTTTCCGATAATTTCGGAATTCCCATGATTTACCATTTACCTTTCAAACTGAATGAGTTTATTTTTACGGTTTGGTCGTTCAATAGGTTTACATTCTACGATGCATATTTTCCCGCATTAACTGGTGGTTCGTGCTCAATCAAACCTATTTTAACATTACAAAACCAAAAATTTGTTCCTTTGATGTCGCTCTTTTGGGTTCTGAACTGTAGGACTTATTTTAATGGTGTACCTCCAAAATATTGCAAAAGCCCCTCAACATGTTATGTTCTCACTCTAGATACCTAATGAAGCTATTTCAGCAAGCCTTTTCCAAATTATTCGCACTTAATGTACCGTCAAAATTTAGAACTTTTTATCTTTAAGTAACTGATTTTCTACATATGCTCATCATATTGATAATATTCTCAGCTAGTTGGATCGGACTAGAATATTCTGAATTATTACAAAGCCCAATAATCTGTCTATCATATCACTTATTTCACATCTTTTCGATGAAATACATCCTCATTTTATTTTGTTAACGCTTACAAGTCTGACGTATTTAGTGCACACTGACCACGATTGTCTGTGTCATGATGGCCCTTACGCTTGCCTCTACGATTCATTTCTATGTACTGAAACTATTTAAAGCACGTTTTTATTCAAATTTTCAATGAACTTATTAACACAAATATCACTTATACATGTACACACATTTTTATTGGTAAAAATCCATGGATATAAATTTTATTTGTACACACATACTCGTTTTCCACGCTGGATCACACATAAAATCGATGGACCTTATATAAACTATGTGTATCTACACATGAAAAGGGTTATCTATGACAAATTGCAAAAATCTATGTGTGCGACACATGCATACAATATTTGCAGTTTTTTGCAGTGTATGAAATCTAAAAATTCAAGCAAGGTAACATGTTAGTAAATGGTGTCTGTTTGCATTAATAAATAAGCTCGACTGACAAAACATGGGAAAATTGAGAGTTTTTGAATATCGGGATTTCATACATTTTGAATGGGGACTTGGGCTTGGCTAGGGACTTGAAACGTCAAAAAACGCAGTAGGCAAGACACAGTTTGCTGGGTACAGCTAGTTAGCTATATATTCCGCTTAAAGTTTGTTTTGACAATAATGTTTACATCCGACAAGCCGTGTTGGTATACCAACAGTTTCTTTATTACAGCTTCTAGCTGTAAAAATTTCGCATAATGGCCTTCAAAGCGCTGCTGGTTTGTGGATTTGTCAGTATTACTATTTGTACTGCATAGTAGCAGCTGGACTCCTATTCGATTTGTTCAAGCTTATCCGGGAAATCTCCCGGAGTTGGAGTAGAGTGCAGTAAAGGCAGCCTCAATGACAAGTGATTGATTTCTGACAACCGTGTTTGGTAGCTGTATGGTTCTTATTTTGCGGCCGTATATTAGCTTATGGTTTATATTTGACTAGCTTCCCGTTTTATTCAGCGTTGACTGCTTCAATGCGATTGTTACACAACAGAAAGCAAATGACTGAAGCGTATAGCGCTGAAAATGTTAATTGGGTCCATCTTCAACATTAGCAGTCATTTTGAATATGCTGCTTGAAATTGTTTTGATAAATCTCTGCCACCAAAGGTAATATTCGCGAGTGTGATGGTACATTTTCAGCGTGGCTGCCCTTGTTTTATCACTTCAAAAACGTGAGCCAACCAATCATTGAAAGGCAAAAAGTCAATGATTCTCATGACAGCTCAGTGATGCATCATATCACCTAAAGCAGAATATCAGATAACAAACGTTGTATTCACCAAATAAGCCGAAGACGGATTAGGATCGAAAACAACACGAGAATTTGGAAATTATATGTATGAGATCATCAAAGCTTTTCAATCCTTTGCGATCGTTGTGAAGAAAATGATTCGAGGAAAAAAAATCTGCAGGATATAAGCTCGCATTTGGCCGCCATGTATCCTTTCTTAGCCCAAAATCAGTATCCGAATAGCTGCCGATTGACTCCGAAGTGTATTGTATGTTACTCCGTTATTGTGTGGATCATCCCGAGGTTTTGATCATTGATGTAGCAAAGTTGAAACTTCGTCGGTATGACAAATTTACCGTTAGTGCATACGTTCGAGGGCTCAACTTTTAGGGTTGGTGTCATTTGTGTGGACCCAGACGTCTTCTATGCTGCTCATGCTGCCAGCTGAGAAACATAGTAACCGGGTGTCTCCTTGGATGTTCAGATCAGAGCATTTTACCGAGATCAAGACCGAGATAGTACATTTTTACAGTAAAAATCGTGTGTTGATTAGATAATTGATCAAAAACTTGCCGAAGAATGCATATGAAATTTCACAGAATTAAAAATAATAAACACGACACAAAAAAAAGAAGAACGAACCAGCAAGCGTGGAAACGCCTGTTCTGGGAAAACTACACAAGATTTCATCAGAACTAACGCATGGATCCTTTTGTCAGTTGAGCAGCCAGCTGTTTTATACACTTAGTCAAATATACCTATATATACGATTTTCATTACGTCCAGCTCATGAAATGGCCCTTATAATAATTTAAACGACTACAACGAATTACATAAGGTCGCTTAATGACGCAGAATCGACTCACAGCTTGTCTTTTACACATTTTTAGCAACTGGGTATCATCAAGCGCCGATAGCTGTGTGGGTTGACCCAGAGCTTGGTGATCCCGACGTTCATGGATCGTTTACAGTTTGCATCAGCCTATTTCACGAAATAAGTCTTAACAAGCACGATAAATTTCCATAAGGTTTCCTCATGGTAAGATAAGACTTTGGCATAAGTCCGAAGTGTTAAATTGGCTGCGATGTTGAGATAATTCATCATCAAAAGATAATCCATATTCTAAATCTGCACACTAAACTGAACCGGAATCCAAATTTCCATTCAGTTTGGAGCCCGGGAACCTATTTAAAAATCAATATGAAGTTTGTTTGGGAACGATTTGTTGAAGCACCCCTCGTCAGATTCTGTACTGAGCAGTCAAGCAGTTGCCCAGCTGTCAAAAGGTGATATTGAAAAATATCTTTGAAATTGATTTGAGGTATCAAAATAAAGTTCTTAAAAGCTGAAAAAAAACAAAGTGGCTCAGAAAAAAGTGCTCTTTCGTATAAACTTACAAAATAAATAAATTTTTCAAAATTTAAAAATCTAGTTAAAACCCAAATTTTTGGTTTCTTAACAAACATTTTTTTTTAAAGAGAGGAAGGTAGATGTGTGGGCATAAATGAGCGCCCAATGTTTAGTGTGAAAGGAGCTGAACTCCGCCGTCGGTATGCTCATACCATGCGGCGTCCCTCGAGCGTGACAGCGTCGCAGGTTGCCATCTTTATGCTCGCTCTTTCGGTGGTAACTCCTCGACGGGGTAAGACGTGTTTAGTGTTCCATCGGCTGGGTGATTCCTTTCCCGCATTACTGTGCGGAAATGCACATCTTGCGGGTGTTTTAACTTTGGTACTTCTTTCCGATCGACGGGGCAGTGGTGAATCAGAAACTTCTTCGGAGCTGCTGAGAAAGTCGATGCTGCTATCGCCTGACTCGGACTCCTCCTCCTTCTGAACGAGTGTAGTTTCCACTTCTGACAAATCTTCAAATTCGACTTGGGTTAGTATTTCATCTGGGGATTCATCCGGTGTTTCTGGATTGCATTCAAACTCAACAACTTCAGGATTTGTAGCCTCTTTCGTGAGGTCATCATCTGTTTCGAATTCACAGGGGATTTTTTTCGGCTTTCAGTCTATCAAGTGATTAAAACGAAAGTATCTTTTTTACGACGTTTCAATGGGTTTTACCATCTTTTTCAAGGGCTCGTAAAGGTACATTGGCTCTGTTACATGGAAATACAAAAACTTACAAAAAAATACAATCTTGCAAGGATATTTTTCGTTTTTCATTTCCCTTCAGTACCTTTACAGAACCCTTGAAAAAGATGATAAAACCCATTGAAACGTCGGGTGTAAGAAAGATACTTTCGTTTTAATCACTTGATAGACTGAAAGCCGAAAAAAATCCCCTGTGAATTCGAAACAGTCGATAGCATACACATACAACAGAGGTCATCATCTTCGAGAAAACAAGCATCTCTGCTGATCGCAACTTTGTCGGTATCAGGATCAATGAACTTGTACGCCTTGTGATGATCCGAGTATCCAATGAAAATCTTCTTGACAGCTGTCGAGTCCAACTTGGTTCGTTTTTGATCCGGTACGCGAACATCCCAAGTAATGCGAGGTATGCACTCAAACGGAATCCCTCAAGTAACTTTCGTTCAGTGCATTATTTTTTCGTGACTTGAATGGTCAAGAAATTTAACACAGCAAGCCCCATTTGATTTGACGTTTCGTTTTAGCTCCGAACTAGGATCCGGAAAAAAGCGACGCCTTATTATTTCTTGAGCGATTCCTTGCCTGAATTTTCCACGCATCGAGATAGGCCAAGAAATTTCTTGCGATCTGCGTACTACCCATAAGGTATAGGCCTCTTCCAAGAAGAGGCATTCCATGAGGAGTTGCTTTAGGTGTTTCTTCGGGATTCCTGGTTTTGAGAATTCTTCCTTTTGAAATTACTCAGGGAATTTCCCCAGGGGTTCTTCCTGAGATTCCTCCAAGATTCCCTTTCGTGATTCCAGGAGTTCCGTATGGTGCTCCTCCTTCTGAAGTTTCTTCAGAAGCTCTTCCAGCAGATGTCCAGTAGTTCCTTCGAGGAGCGCTGCAGAAGTTCAGGGATTCCCTTTTCTGAAAATTTCTGAGAGTTTCCTTCAGAAGTCCCTCCAGGAGCTCTTACTGGAATACTTCTTGAAGTTCCTCCTGAGATTTCTTAAGCATTTTCTTCTGACGTTACACTAGAAGTTTTTTCTGTGATATTTCAGAAATTTAGACCAGAATTAATCCAGAAGTTTTTCCTGGATTGCCTCAGGAATTCCTTCCCGGATTTCTTCATGAACTCCTTTTAAAATTTCCTCAGGACTATGTTGCGAGATTGGATCAGAATTTCATCTGCTTTCGCCCTGGAATTTCACCCAAAATTTCGCGGGTTCCTTCTGGGATTTCTTCAGGTCTTCTTTCTGGAATACATCTTGGAAATCCTTCCGCGATTGCTCAAAGAACTTCTTCCAGGATAAATCCACCAACTTTTGCCGTGAATCATCCAGAAACTTCTTCCGAAATAAGTGTAGAATTAGCTCTAAGTTAAAATACACATTAATCACATTAATAGAAACCAAAAAATGCTTCAGGAACAGCTAAGAAGACTCTAAGAACTCTTTTTGGGATTCCTCCAAACGTTCTTTCTAGAATTATCCCAGATGTATCCTTCAGCATTTGTCTTAGGAATTACTTCAAGAATTTGAGACATTTCTCCAACTATTTCCAACAATTTCTGTTTTTTCCAACTGTTCCTTCTGAGATTTTATTTCTCACCTGCAAATCCCAGGAAAAGCTTCTAAAGATATTCCTGAAATCAGAAGGAATCTCAGAAGAAATTCCAAGAAGAATCATCAAAGGAATTCCTAGAGGGATTTTTAAATGAATTTCTGGAGGACTCTTGGATGTGATTCCGGAAAGATTTTGGAAAATAATTACTGGAGGATTCCCGGAACTCCTGAAGGAATCCAGGAAGAAATTCCTTAAGAAATCCCAAAAAGATTCTCTGAAGGAGTCCTGGACAGAACATTTCTCCAAGAATCTCTTACGGGATTCACTCAGAGATTCCGTTGGTGATTTATCTTGGAATTCTTTGCGGGATTCCTCCAGGAGTTCAGGCAATTTTCAAGAAATTCTTTCAAAGATTCCCGAAGGAATTCCTTCCAAAATTCTTCATGGAATCATTTCCGAGATTCTTCCAGAAATTCCTTCAGAGATTTTTAGGAGTTTTTTTTTCTGAGATTCTTTCTATTGGAATACCTTCAAAAGTTTTATCTAAAGAAATTCCTACAATACTGCTGGAGGAATTCGTTAAATAAATGTTCATCGAACTTCTCCTGAACTTCTTAAGTTATTCCATAAAAAATCCTTTAAAAGCTCCTGAATGAATAATATTATAGAATTCAAAAGATTACAGAATCTGAAAGATCTCCATTAAACAAATCTGAGAGCATGCTACAGTGAATTTATGGAAGAATTCTAAAAGAATTGCAGGAATTTCAATAGGAAATACTGGAGGAATCTTGGAGGAAATCCTTGAAGGAATCAGGTGAAAATCCTGAACAAATCCTGGACAAATCCTGGGATTCCTTAAGATGTTCTGATATTACTAGAGGGTTTTTTTTCGAATTTCACTTTTTTGAGATTTTTTTTTTCTTTTGGCATGTTTCCATAACCCTTTCGTGACGAACCAGCACAATTGTGCTGTTGAGCAACAACTGTTTTGTGTAACTTTTTCAACTGTTTAGTCTTTGGTTTTCCTGATGTAATTTATTTTGATGATTGAGCCATAACTTATACTTGCATGTGTGCAAACAATCTTTTGTTTATGTTCTGTGTAAAATTTACCACAACAAGTTAAACAAAAAGTGAGCAAAAATGGTAAAACATGAAAAAGTTTTATCTGTCGCAAATTTTTAATTTTCGATTTATCTAGGTGGACAAGGCTAGGAATCGAAAGACAAGGAGTAGTACTAGCAAATGCCAAAGAAAAAGTGTTGATATATTAAAAAGTCTGAGAGTTCTGGAGAGCCAAATTTGAGCAATTTGTATGGAAATTTCACTTTTTTTAGCTCCGTCACGAAAGGGATAAGCTCCTTCTGTAATTTTTCTAGGAGATCCTTTTAAAATTCTTCGAGAAGTTCCCTCGTATAGGATTATCTTCGGAGAGTCTATCAGGAGTACCCTCTTGGATTCCTTCTGAGGTGCCTTCAGGAATTCCTTCCGAGTTTATTCCAGGAATCCCATCAAAATTCCTCATGGATTTTTTTTGGGATTTTTCCATTAAATCTTATTGGCATTCATTATAAGATTTATCGAGGAGTTCCTTCGAGAGTTTTTTTCCTGAGATCCGTTCAGGAGCTCCTTCTGGAGAATCTCAGAAGAGTTCTTTTTAGGGTATCATCCTAGATTCCTTTAGGCGTTCCTCAAGGAACTCCCTGCGGAATTCCTACAGGTTCCTTTTGCCATTCTTGCAGATTTTTATTGAATGGTTGATGAAGTTTTTTTTATGGAATTACTCCAGGAGTTGCGTATGGAATTCTTCTATGAGTTTCTTATAACATCCCTTGGGTAATTCTTCTAACAATTTCATAAGCAATTCCTTCCTGGATTTTTTCCGGATTTCATCCAATAGTCATGCCAATAGTTGTGTCTGGGAACGCTTTCTTGGAAAACTTCGGAAGATATACCATAAGGAGGCATCTCAGCTGAAACTCATAGAGAAATCACTAAAAAAATCCTAGAGGAATCTGGAAGGGACTGCTCTCCCGGAACTCCGGAACTGAATGCTTTAATACGTTCCATAAGTGTCATAATTAAGAGCTGAGCTAGTCGTAAACTCGCAAGACCTGACACCAACGCACTAAGCCACGGAACTGGGCTTATACCTTCCCGGAGCATTTCCGCCAAATACAGTGCTAAATAGCTACGCTCAAATGCCAGTCTTCGCTAGGGGTTGTGTTTTAGTGGACATCCTGGAGATAGTATGTATTTTAAGTGAATTCCATCATTGTTGTTATGAAATCTGCCTACAGATTTCAAATTTGTTTGAAAACTGAAATATATTCGTGAGAATATATCTTTAAGTCGGGTTTATCGTTAAGTCAAAACCCATTTATTATTTGAAACATTTGGAATACTAGCTAATACATAAAAAATAACTGCAAACTACAGTTCATCACAGCTGCGTCACATTTCTGATCCACTCCCGGTGGTAATCGACACGACTATAGCCCGTTGGATATGCAGTGCCGCATATTTCTCTGATGTACGACACAATTCCGGTAACGGTCGGACGTCCATGGACAAAAGTGACGAATCCGGCACCAACATCCCCAAGGCACATGTTCGAAAGCCTAGCGTTGTCTCTGGCACAGAAATGCTCTGGCAATTGGTTCTGGTATAACTCTTCACAATCGTCGTCGCCAATCACCCGCTGGAAGGTTCGCATCAGGACGTCCGTATGGTCGATAGCTGTTTTGGATTGGTGTTTTGAAATATTTCAACTGGGAAATGTAGAACTTTTTACTTACAATTGGGAGTTGTGTACCCGTAGCTAACGATTGTGCCTTCCTCATTTTCCAAAGGAAAACGATTCGTCCGTTCAGTGTTCAGATCCGGAAGTGCCACCGGGTAGACGTTCTGCGTGAACACCAGAGACACCGGTAAGGTGATAATACCGATGTCGTTAATTGAAGTATTGGGGTCAAATTCAGGATGCCATGAAGCAGTGATAGACGTGATGGTGGTTAGCTCGACAAAGATGTTACTGCCGAAACCTACATCCCACCGGACATATCTATTATAGATGTTTAGAGAATCACTTGTTGATGAATGCATTTCTCCGACTAAATTACCTACCCCTCAATGATCTTGGCCGAGGTCAGCACGTGCTTATCGGAAATAATTGTACCGCCTCCAAAGAATCCTACGGATGCTACATTTGTGTAGAGCACGTATGCGTTGTATCCGACAATATGTGGAGCGGTGTGCGCATTGATGATACGTGGAGTACGATCTGGTTCCGCCTAATTTGAGATAGATTACTAGAAACTTAATTCTCTTCTGTTCTTTAACCACGACCTAAGTACCTGAGCGCCAAGGACGCAAATCAGAATTACTGCCAGTTTGAAATGCTTCATTGTGCTCCGACGGTTAGATTACACTGTATTTGGGATTACGTCTGGTAAGCTTTCTTAAATAGCTGCTAATAGGGCAATTGATAGAAATATCTCCTAAATATGTCACCGTTATCAAGCCAGGGAGATTTTTGCGGTGATTTACGACAGATATGAACAAAATTAGGCTGCTAGCTTATCACATTGCCAAATGGAATTATCGATATATCTAGAAAATTCGGGTTGGAGGAATTTTTATAACCCTGAGCAACAAGTAATCGGAGGCGCGGCAATACGTACATATACTTGAAAAAATAAGTTGTCGATTAGAAAATAAAATCCCGATTAATCCACCTAGTGATACTGATACCATGTACTTGATTTAGGAAAGCAATAATTCTAACTTTTGCTTTTGCTTATGATCAGAGGATAAAGTCACATATACCAATCAACTCAGTTCGACGAATGGAGATGATGTATGTATGTGTGTATGTGTGTATGTATGTATGTCTGTGCGTTAATAAGTTCCTTAATTTTCAAGGTATTTCCCATTGGCATTTCCCATTTTCGGATTAGAGCTTGAATCAAACCGGAATTTTATCGCATTGTTTGCTATTAAAAATGGTTTGGATCGGTCAAGACGTTTCGGAGTTATGGCCATTTTAGTAATCCGGACCAGCACCGGTATAGCTGACCGTAAATAAAACTAAACCAAGCCCTATCATGGGACACACTGAACAGCGTTGATTTTTGTAACCTTTAGCATGGTTGACGAATTATGTGCTGTAATCAACACTGGAGACCATCGTAGAATTATTCAGCCAAAAATTTAAGATGGCGGCCTAATATTCAAGATGGCGACCCAAAATTCATGATGGCTGGTGTTTAAAAGAGTGTAGGGCTCTAAAACGATGCAATATGGATATTAAGGTGGCCCACACTAATATGAAAAACAAAAATTTCGAAAAATGTCAAGTCTTACCTCCTAAATCAGTTGTTTTGGACTCCCAGAAGCTACGTTCAAAATTTTAACAAAATCGGTTGAGTCTAAGGGGGCGCTCAAAACGCTTGAAGTTTGTATGGGAAAACTTGGCCAAATGTATGCAGAAATTTTAAGTTTTCGAATTTTGCCGCTAGGTGGCGCTGTAAGCGTTCAATAATCAAACCCTTTGGTATTATTGTAGGTGACTATATGCCAAACAACTTTGTCGAAGACCGGAAAGTGATTCAACGTCTGTGAAAAAAGTTATATCCTAGGTAAAGTGAGGATAAACTTTATTGTTATTTTTCCAATACATGTAAAGGAATAATATCAATAATGAAATCTCAATACTTTGCCTCACTTTGCCGAGGGTATAACTTTTTCCACAGCCGTCGGATCACTTCGCGGTCTTCGACAAAGTTCTCTGGCATATAGTCACCTACAATAATACCAAAGGGTTTGATTATTGAACGCTTACAGCGCCACCTAGCGGCAAAATTCGAAAACTTAAAATTTCTGCATACATTTGGCCAAGTTTTCCCATACAAACTTCAAGCGTTTTGAGCGCCTCCTTAGGCTCAACCGATTTTGCTCAAATTTTGAACGTAGCTTCTGGGAGTCCAAAACAACTGATTTAGGAGGTAAGACTTGACATTTTTCGAAATTTTTGTTTTTCATATAAGTGTGGGCCACCCTAATGGATATATTTGGTAATGGGAAAGATGTCGCGAGTCTTTGGCTTCAAAACCATGCAATATGGGAATATTTGGAATGGCGAAGATGTGTGGAGTCCAAAAATGGTGTCCAGGATGTATAAAATGGCGGTTTAAAATCCAGGATAGCAACTCAAAATTCAAGATGGTTGTCAGGCAGTTAATTCAATCTGCTGGCATTAGCTCAAGAATTTCTCTAGAAGATCCTCCAGGAATTTCTTTTTCAATTCCTCCAAGAATACCGTAAGGGATTCATCCAGGAATTTCTTAATGGTTTCCAGGAATTTCTTCAGGTTTCTTCAAAGATTCCTCCAGCAATTATTTACTTCAAATATTTCTCCTGGAGTTTCTTCAGGGATTTCTCCGGGAATTTCTCTAGCGATTCCTCTAGAAACTTCATCAGAGATTCCTCCAGTAGTTCCTTCAGAGTCTCGTCCAGAAAATTTGTCCAAGAACTCATTAAATCTCCTGCCATTAGTTGAAAGATTTCTCTAGAAGATCCTCCATGAATTTCTTTTTCAATTCCCCCAGGAATACCGTAAGGGATTCATCCACTAATTTATTCATGGTTTCTTCCAGGAATTTCTTCAGGGATTCCTCTAAGGGTTTTTCAGAGATTCCTCCAGCAATTTCTTCAAAGATTTTTCCAGGAGTTTCTTCAGGGATTTCTCCGGGAATTTCTTTAGCGATTCCTCTAGAAACTTCATCAGAGATTCCTCCTGCAGTTCCTTCAGAGTTTCATCCAGAAAATTTTTCAAGCAAATCCCTAAAAGTTTTTTTTTCCGGAATTCTTTGAAGAATTTCTCTTGAAGTTTCTTGACAAATTTCTTCTGGGTTTCCTTGGAATTTTTCCAGTAATTTCTTCAGGGATTTTTCCGGTAACTCTTTCTGTTGTTCCTCCAGGGATTTATTTGAAAATTTCTCTTGAATTTCTTGATGGATTTCTTCTGGAATTCCTAATTCAATCTCCTGGCATTATTTGAAGGATTTCTCTAGAAGATCCTCCAAGAATTTCTTTTTCAATTCCTCCAGGAATGCCGTAAGGGATTCATCAAGTAATTTCTTCATAGTTTCTTCCAGGAGTTTCTTCAGGGATTCCTCTAAGGGGTTTTCAGAAATTCCTCCAGCAATTTCTTCAAAGATTTCTCCAGGAGTTTCTTCAGGGATTTCTCCAGAAATTTCATTAGTGACTCCTCTACAAATTTCACCAGGGGTTCCTCCAGCAGTTCCTTCAAAGTTTCGTCCAGAAATTTTCTCTAGCAATTCCTTAAAAGATTTCTCCTAGAATTCTTTAGAAATTTCTTCTGGATATCCTTAAGAGATTTCTCAAGAAATTCCTTCAGGGATTCTTCCGGTAACTCCTTCTGGGGTTCCTCCAGGGATTTATTTGGGAATTTCTCTTGAGTTTCTTGATGGATTTCTTCTGGAATTCCTTCAGGGATTCCTGCAGAAGCTCCGTCAGGCAGTTTATTCAATCTCCTGCCATTAGTTCAAGGATTTCTCTAGAAGATCCTCCAGGAATTTCTTTTTCAATTTCTCCAGGAATGTCGTAAGGAATTAATCCAGGAATTTCTTCATGATTTCTTCCAGGAGTTTCTTCAGGGATTCCTCTAATATTTTTTTAGAGATTCCTCCAGCAATTTCTTCAAAGAATTCTCCAGAAGTTTCTTCAGGGATTTCTCCGGGAATTTCTTCAGCGATTCCTCTAGAAACTTCTCATCAGGGATTCCTCCAGCAGTTCCTTCAGAGTTTCATCCAGAAAACTTGTCTAGCAATTCCTTGAAAGATTTCTCCTGGAATTCTTGAGAGATTTCTCCAGAAATTCCTTCAGAGATTCTTCCGGTAACTCCTTCTGGGGTTCCTCCAGGGATTTATTTGAGAATTTCTCTTGAATTTCTTGATGGATTTCTTCTGGAATTCCTTCATGCTGCAGAAGCTTCGTCAGGCAGCTAATTCATTCTCCTGACATTATTTCAAGGATTTCTCTAGAAGATCCTCCAAGAATTTCTTTTTCAATTCCCCCAGGAATGCCGTAAGGGATTCATCCGGGAATTTCTTCATGGTTTCTTCCAGGAATTTCTTCAGGTATTGCTCTAAGATTTTTCAGAGATTTCTCAAAAAAATTCTTCAAAGATTTCTCCGGGAATTTCTTTAGTGATTCCTCTAGAAACTTCATCAGGGATTGCTCCAGCAGTTCCTTCAGAGTTTCGTTCAGTAAAATTGTCCTAGCAATTCCTTAAAATATTTCTCCTGGAATTCTCAAGGAATTTCTCTTGATATTCCTTTAGATGTTTCTTCTGGATATCCTTAAGGGATTTCTCCAGAAATTCCCTCAGGGATTCTTCCGGTAACTCCTTCTGGGGTTCCTCCAGGAATTTATTTGAGAATTTCTTGATGAACTTCTTCTGGAATTCCTTCAGGGATTTCTCCAGAAGCTCCGTCAGGCAGTTAATTCAATCTCCTGGCATTAGTTCAAGGATTTCTCTAGAAGACCCTCCAGGAATTTCTTTTTCAATTCCCCCAGGAATGCCGTAAGGGATTCATTCAGTAATTTCTTTATTATTTCTTCCAAGAGTTTCTTCAGATATTCCTCTAAGGGCTTTTCAGAGATTCCTCCAGCAATTTCTTCAAAGATTTCTCCTGGAGTTTCTTCAGCGATTTCTCCAGGCATTTCATTAGCGACTCCTCTACAAATTTTATCAAGGATTCCTCCTGCAGTTCCTTCAGAGTTTCATCCAGAAAATTCTTCCGGTTATTCCTTTATTCCGGATTTATTCAAGGATTTCTCTTTGAATTTCTTGATGGATTCCTTTAGGAATCTTCTCCTGGAATCATTTGTAGGTTTTTTTTCGGAATTCTTCGAAACTCCAGGAACTTCTTCAGTGGTTTCTCCAGGGATTCTTCGGGGATTCTTCTGGCAATTTCTTCTTGAATTTCTCCAGATTTCCCTGGAAATCTTAGAGGAATTTCTTCTAAAATTCCTTCGGGGATTTCTCCAGGAACTCCTTCATGGATTTCTGAAAGGATCTCTTTTCCTGGAATTCCTCTTGGAATTCTTAGAGGTTTTTCGCCTAAAGTTCCTTGAGGGTTTTTTTTTGTGGAATTTCTTGAGTGATTTCTCCAGGGTTTTTTTTTCAACGATTCATCTAGGAAGTGGAACAGGAATTTCAGGAATTTTCCTTGAATTCTTTAAAAGATTTCTCCTTAAATTACCAGAGTAATTTTGCCAGTAACTGCTTGAAAGCATTTTTTTTTTCAGAAACTCCTTCGGAGATTCCTACAAAAACTCCTTCACAGATTTCTCCAGGAACTCTTTCAGAGATTCTTCAGCAATTTCTTCAGGAATTTCATGAGAGATTTCTTCTGAAGTTGAATTGAAAGTTGCTGGAAAGACCAGGACTTTCATCAAAGATTCCTTCAATAACGTTCTTAGGGATTTCTCCCAAAAATTCAAGAGGACTTTCTCTTGAAATTTCTTGAAGGATTTCCTCTGGAACTTCTCGAGGAACTCCTTCAGGAATTTCTCCAGAATTTGTTTTACATATTCCTCCAGGATTTTTCAGCAATTAATAAAGGAACTTTCCGAAAATTATTCTCGACCATCTCTAGGGTTTCATTCACGAGTTCCTTCATGGTGTACTTTATAACCTCCGTCAGATGTTTCCCCTAGAATTTATACATTATTTCCTTCAGAAAATGGATTCCTCGAGGAATTCAATCAGGGTGTGATTGAGGAAGTTTTGCAGGGATTATTCGAGGAATTTCCAAAGCATTTACTCCAGGAATTTATTCAGGGACTCATTCAGAAATTCCTTCAGACTTGATGTTCCGATAGAGATTTCTCCTGGAGTTTTTTTTTTAGCCCTAGGCTAGTTCATTTTGGGACCCACGCTTTACTTCCCTTCCGAAGGAAGAACTCACATTTTGCAAGTTTGTCGGGAGTGGGATTCGATCCCAGGTCCTCGGCGTAATAGTCAAGTGTTCTAACCATCATACCAGGTCCGCTCCACCCTCCTGGACTTCATTCAAGGGTTTTTGTAGAAGATCCTTTAGAGATTCCTCCAACTTTTTTTTATTCCTCCAGGAATCCCTTAAGGTATTCTCATTCAGGAAGTTTATCTTGCTTTCCTCAAGGAATTTCTCCAGAAATTCCCTGAGAGATTTGCCTTGGATTTTTTTTTGAGAAATTCCGTTTGGAGTTCCTTGAAGGACTCCGTCTGGAATTTCAGGAGGGATTTCTCAAAAAACACCTCCAGGAATTTATCTCCAAGAATTCTTTGTGAGATTTTTACTGGAATTTTTGAAGATTTTTATATCATTTTTTCCCTCAGAAATTCCTCCAGGAACTCCTTCTGTATTTTTTGCAGGCTTTATTCTGGAATTTTTCAAAGGATTTCTCCTGGAATTGTTGGAGTTTTTTTTCAGGAAATCTACCAGGGATTTCTACTCAAATTCCTTTAAGGGTTTCTCCAGGAACTTTTTCAACAATTTCTGCAGGAGCTTCTTCAGGGACTTCTTTTGGGATGCCTTGAGGGATTTTTCGAGAAATTTCTTCAGAAATTTCTCCTGGAGTTCTTTGAGCTGTTTCGCCTGGAGTTCCTTGAGATTTTTTTTTCTGGAAATTCTGAAGGACTCCTCCCCAGATACTCTTAAAGATATTTTTCCAAGAGATTCTTCAAGGATTCATCAAGAAGTGTTTCAGGGGTTTTTCCAGGATGTTTTCTGGGATTCCTGCAGGAACTTTGCTACAAATCCTTCATATATAATTTTTTAGAATACTTTGAGAGATTTCTCCTGATGTTGCTGGAGAGATTTCTCCAAGAACTACTTCTGGGATTTCTCCAGGAATTCCTTCAGGCATTTCTACGGGGTTTCTTTGGGGGTTGCTCCTGGAATTTCCTAAGGGATTTCCCCTGAAATTGATGGAGAGATTTTGCAGGTATCTATTCATATATTCCTCCTGGAACTCCTTCAGGGATTTCTCTTACAATTTCTTCAAGGATTTTTCCAGGTATTCCATTAGTGATTTCTCCAAAAAATATTTTTTCAGGAACTGCTTCAGGGAAATCCAGGAATTCCTTCAGGAACTCTTCAGGGATTTCCCCAACTAACAATCACTCATTTTACTAGCACCTTTACGACGAATTAGTTCAGCATGATGCTGAATAACATTTGGATAATTTTCAGGCATAACCTTTGTTCGGGTTTTGTTCACACAAATTTGGAGAAACTATAAAGCATAGTGTTGTGTACCAACTGAACTGTTCGTTGTTAAGCCGTTTTACAACTATATAGTAAAGCTATTATTCAGCTTTGGTAAAAAAGATGAAAAATAAATAAAATGCAAAGTTTTTTTTGATTTCCACGAGCGTTTATGATTGGCACTTATGCCGTGAACAACTATAGTGAAATAATAACTACGCATAAATTTACCTTATTCAAGATTCGAACTCGAGACCCGTCGATTGCCAGCCGATTATCTTCCTATCTGCGCCATCCTAGAGATGAGGAATTGCAGCGCTCAAATCAAAACATAAACTTCCCATGGTTTAATAATGATCAGACTTCGACTCCTATTCAGCAGTGTTGAATTTGCACAGAACATTATGGTTAACAATTGAACAACAGATTTATTCAGCTATTGTTCAGTAAAAATCACGTGTTTTTCATCATGTACTCTGAGTCGAAGTATGATGAAACGAAAGCGCTTGTTTGACTTGTGAAAAACACATTAGACAGACACATGGTCTTATTTTTACATGAACTTAATAAGAAACAGAAAAATGTCTTGTTAAACTATGTTGTAAAGGAATTACTGCGAGTCGAATAAACATTTTATTGATCGCTTGAAAAAGTGTTTTAAATTGTCATTGTTAATACCAATACGAAAAGTTAAACATTGGCTACTTTTTCAATTGAAAAAGCATTTGTACAGTAATGTGTACAGCATAATTTTAGTTCAGCAATAATTATTATTATTATAAAGCGACAATTCAGCATACATTCTTGTTTGCGGCTTGCGATTGTTAGTTGGGTCTTCAGAAACTCCTTCAGAAATTCCTACTAGAATTCTTCGGGGGATTTCTCCTGAAGTTCCTTGAGCGATTTCTCCTGTAAATCTTTGATGTATTCAACCAGGAATTCCTCGAAGGATTTCTCCTTCGATCCATCCAAGAAGTTCTTCAAGGATTTCTTTCAGGTTTTCTCCTTGCAAACATTCAGAAGATTCTTAAGGAAACTGGTATTTTGTGAGAAATTTCCAAAGGGCCTTTTCTAGAAACTCCTTCAAGAACTCCTCCATGGATACCTTCAGAAAGGTGTCCGGCCATTTGGCCGAATGCCCTCTGGCCGAATGGGTCGTTTCGCCGAATGCCATTTGGCCGAATTATGATCAGAACGATTCTGAGGAAGTTTTTGACATTTTAACTACCAATATGATCATCAGAAATATTTCCTTCTTTTAATCAAAGGCTATTCTTTGTAGTTGGCGTTGGCTGGCGTTGAACCGCATTTATTTTATCGAAGACTTTTTGTTCTTTGAATCATAGGCTGTTCTTTCGATTAATTCTGATGTGGGGTACAGTGTCATGGTCACTTAAGTTCATCATTCATATTTCTTCTAAACGGCATTCGGCCAAATGGCTTTCGGCCAAATGGCGTTCGGCCAAATGACAC